>NW_020837987.1:4047121-4072742 GCF_003676395.1 Aethalodelphis obliquidens | reverse complement strand
ACCAACTGTTTATTGATTTTAAATTTCTTTTACCAATTCATTTTTAACTTAAAAATCACATATATAAATAAGTGGGCACTGTGATAGTTAATTGTTTATGGACATATTAAATTAGCTTCCTTCTTTATACCATGCGCCAAAATAAGTCCCAAGTAGTGGGTTGAAGATTTAATTATAACAACTGAAGCTCTCAAAAATAATGGAAGGAAACGTGGGTGAGTGGTCTTCACACGGCAGACCTTGAGTGCGAGAAAGTCCTTCCAGGCCTGACATGGAAACTACGAAATCTGAGGCCCACAGGCTCAAGGGTGCGTGTGGGTTTTCTCCAGACTCTACTTTTTCTCCTATAAGAAAAGAGGGTCTTAGGTAGGGCTCCCTAAAAGCAGACCCCAAGATGAGCACCCATGTGGTTTGTTAAGGAGCTGGTCTTTCATACTCCTGCCCCTGTCAGTCATCGAATAAGGGCTGCCCAAGGGACATGCACCTGTGGGCAGAGCAGCTCCTGTAACCCAGGGAGATCCCGAGAAGTTGCGGGTGCAGCTCATAGAATCGGGGCACAGATGCCCAGGTGTGGGGATCTGAGAGGCTCTGGAAGGAGCATCAGTTGTATCTACCACACAGGGAGTCTTTCACAGAGGCGGGAGCTAGGGGAGACCTGTGGAGGTCAGATCAATGCCACGGTCAGCTGGAGGTCAAGACGTGAAGTTAAAACTCTGAGCTTGCAGTGAAAATTCCAAGAGGATGGGAGCCCCAGGCCCTCATACCCACAGTCAGCTGGTCCCAGAGCCCAGATGTCTTTGGGGCAGGGGTTTTATGCTGAGGGCTCTCAGAACGGACCCCAGGAAGGAAGTGAGGAGTGTAGGAGTGGGCAGAGAGGGAAGTCACAGTGGGATTACAGCCAAGGCCTCGGCCAGTCCCATGAGAGCTCTGGAGCTGGGACAACACTTCAGTACACAGTGAAATTCCCAGCACCCGAGGGGTGGCGGCATCAGCGCTGGAGAGGAGGTCTGGGTGGCACGCCACAGTGTCCCCTCCATGTGGGGATGGGAAAGTCTCTCCTGGAGGCATCCATCTGCTGTGACTGTCCAAGGAGAGAGGACAAGGGCAAGCCCAGGGAGCCGCAGATCCAAGGCCATTGGGATGGACTCACCCTCAAGGAGGTCCCCTCTGTGGAACCCTGGGGCGGTGGGGGGCCTACCTGTGGGCTCCGTGGAGCTTGGGTTCCCTGGCAGAGCTGCCACTGGGAGAGATCTCAGGGGAGATGTTCTCAGAAACCTGGCGAGGGTCAAGGGTGAAACTCTGGCGTGCGGGTGCTCCAGCCTGGGTTCTGTCTCCCCCAAGCTCTGCTGTAGGGTTAGGGTAGCAGTCTGATGGAGTGGTTGGCGGGCCAGAGCAAGGTGGGCTTCAGCGAACGCCCTGGCCCTCTCTGGGCAGCTTTACCCTCTTGAGAAGGGTTCCCATGGAGGGTGGGGGGCCTGTGGCTGGCAGCCTGCTGCTTCGCTTTCCAGCTGCTGGATCGGAAAAGCAGAGAGAGGTGCCCAGGAATGCCCGGGCCTGGCCCGGCTTGGAGAGAAGGGCTGCCTTGAGATTGGGAGGTTTGTTTCTGGTCCCAAACCCCCATCCCAGTCACCTCAACTGCTGTTGCTTTTAACCAAATTATCCTGAGAACGAGAAGTGGCAGAGGGGCGTGGGCAGCCGGGCAGCCAAGGGCTCGTGGGCAGGAGCTGGAGGAATTGTGTCCCCACGCCTGCCCCTTTGCAGAGGAGGTCACGGCCCAGGGCAGCCCTGGGAGCCCAGAGGGGCAGTGATGGAAAAAGCCCAGGGGTGGTGATGGAAAAAGCAGGCCAAGGCAGGTCAGGGTGTGGCCACCCAAGGAGAGGTGTGGACCCCTGCACACCTTGGGTCCCGCCAAGGGGTGGGGTGGGCAGTGAGGGCAGCCTGCACTGTTGCCATTCCCCATGCTGCCCAGTGCTGGGCAGGCGCCGGGGTCTCAGGGGGACCTGGCTTTGGGTCTGGTTGCCAGGATACGGCACGGCCCTGGCTAAGCATCCCTGGAAATCTAGTTTCCCTGAAACACCTCCGACCAGGGCCGGAGCGGAAGGGCCGAGCCTCATTACTGGCTGAACAGACGGTTCTTAACAAATTGTCCTCAGCAGACAGGGACGTGTGGCCAGTTCAGCCCATGAGGAGGTCTGGGAAAGTTCCAGGCCCTTGGTGCTGAGGGGAGAGGGTTTGTGCGCCTCCACGTCAGGGGCAGCCAGGCTCAGCCCCCATGCCCCTCACCGGTCTCCCAAAACTGTCCCCAGGACTCTGTGCCTCCACCTCGACTGGACGCCCTGCTCATTGACGTCACCCCAGAGTCTGAGAGGGAGCCGTTCACCGGGAGCCAAACATTATGGATTATGCCCCAAACCAGTAAGGACAGCTAACAACTCAGGACTGAGCTCCACTCACACTGGTATTGATTCTGGCCGTGCAGTGGCATGGAGGCCAGTGAGAACCAGGCTTACTTGCGAAGGAGAGTTTCCTGCCTCGCAGACACTGAAGGTTTTAATCGACGCAGAACATCTCAGGGGACTTCCCTGGTGGCGCAGTGGTTAAGAATCCGCCTGCCAGTGCAGGGGTCACGGGTTTGAGCCCTGGTCCAGGAAGATCCCACATGCCGCGGAGCAACGAAGCCCGTGCAACACAACTACTGAGCCTGTGCTCTAGAGCCCACGAGCCACAACTACTGAGCCCTCATGCCACGACTACTGAAGCCTGCGCACCTAGAGCCCGTGCTCTGCAACAAGAGAAGTCACCACAATGAGAAGCTCGTGCACCGAAACAAAGAGTAGCCCCCGCTCACCACAACTAGAGAAAGCCCGTGAGCAGCAACAAAGACCCCATGCAGCCAAAAATAAATAAATAAAATAAATAAACTTATTAAAAAAAAAAAAAGAACATCTGAGGACAGCATGTGCTCCCCCACGCCCCGTGCTCAGCTGGGGGGCAGGCTTGGTGGCCCAGGCAGTCAGAGTTGGTACATTTGGGGCACAAGCCTGGGGCACAAGCCCAGTTTCCAAGCCAAAGGAGGTTCCGTGGAATTATGAGCCAGGGCAGGGGGCTTCCAAGAAATGGAAAGGAACATGCCCATTGCATCCAGCTCAGGAGAGCATCAGTCACCCAGCCCAGGGCATGCCCAGCGCACAGGTCCTGCCAGTGGGATGACCAGGCGGGGCACGACAAGAGCCCGTGTGCCTCAGGTTTCCGACGATGGCTGCAAGGCTGACTTGCTCCACGGAGAATATTTGAGAGGCGGATGTGATGGGACTTTGGCATTCCATCCTCAGTGGCTCTTAGCTCCCCTTCGCACGGCTCACGGCAGCTGGGTTTTCTGGAAGCAGGTCCTGGTGAGGAGGGGGCGGGTGTGGTGTCGGTGGGGCAGAGGTTCTTCCTAAAGTGAAGACTGTTTCCAGTGTCCTTCAGGGCCTCATTTAGGGAAGTCCAGGCAAGTGGAGAAGGCTGTGTGTGCTCAGCCGGGAGGCGGGAGAGGTGGGGCAGGCAGATCCTAAATGAGGCACAAGCCCTGAGATGTGGCTTCCAGACAATGGCCCCCAGGACGATGATGCTTGCAGGGGACGGCCAGCATCTGGAGGAAAGCAGGCCCACCAGGCCCAAGAAGGGGCCCTAGCTGTCCAGGGCATGCTGGTCTCTGTCCCCTTTTATTGTCCCGGACCTCATCCTCTGGAATCCAAAGTGGAGGGTGGTATATCTACCCTCAGGCTGGAGTGGAGGCCGGCGTAGCGGGCCAGTGGTCACCGGGAGTGGCCTCTGCGCGCGCTCTAACTGGGCTGCTCCGTTCATTGCCAGCGCTGGAGGTTTGTCCTCGTCCTGGAGGCTGGGTGTTTCCCTTGCGCCCTCCACTGCCCTCTCCTCGCAGCCCCCCAGGGCAGAGTGGAGAGGCTCATTTACATATGGGTGACGTAAATGTGTAGCCCAGTGACGTGGGTGCTGGCCGGCACCATCGGGCCCCTTTCCCGCAGGCTGCCCCATCCTCGGGGAGCCCTGCCAGCGCCCCTTTCAGGAGAAGAGGAACCTGCTGCTTCACCCATGGGCCAGCCGCCTGGAGGGTCCAGGCCCCATGCAGGCAGCAAGTCTCTGGGACATCTGGTAGACAGTGTCCTCAGGGAGCCCAGGAGGACTGAAGCTGGGTCCTGGCCACCCCACAAAGAGGGACTGGACTCCAGGTGCCCACCCAGTGCTGCTAGGGAGACGGAGAAAAATGCAAAAGTGCTGCTCTCCACGAGCTTAGGATTATGCTTCAGGGACAGAGAAAGCTTCTTCAGACTGGGGTCCTTGTCCCGCATGGGAAGGAACGGCAGGAGTGGCAGAGGGATCCAGAGTCCTAGCTCAGCTGTTCTGGGTGAGTGAGGCACAAGCCCTTACACCTCAAACATCTGACCACGGGCTTCTCACCAGGAGCCTACGGAGTGAGCCATTTGGGATTGCCGAAATTTAAGTCTGTGCATCAGTGCGTTAATCGTTCATCTTAGCATGCTGCTAAAGTGTACGGCGGCCAGGCCACAGTGCACGGCTCCCTGCACACAGACACACGGGGAGTGGGCATCACCAGTTTCCAGGAAAGAGCTTTGTGATCATCATATCCTCAGACCACTGTGAGTCGGTCACAATACACAGCTGCTGTTTTCTTCGCTTATCAAGGTAGGGGGAATAATGCGCAGTGGAGGAAAAAAATGCTGCTTCAAACTGACGCTCTCTTCTGGGGGGATGGAGCCTGGTGAGGGAAAGATGATCATTCCAGGGTCTCTGCTGTTCTTCTCAGAGGGCCTGCTCTTTGTTCTGCCCCAGTGACCCTCGTGTGTGTGTGTGTGTGTGTGTGTGTGTGTGTGTGTGCGCCCGCGCGTGTGTACGCTTGCGCACATCCATGGTGTCCCTGGAGCCAGCTGTAGGAGAAAGAGCTTGTACTCCCGGGGGCAGCCGCCTCTGGGATGGAGGTGGGGGTCAGAGACCAGAAGCCAGGAACGCAGGCCTGACATGGAGAAAAGGGGTGTCTAACAAGCAGCCCCTCTCCAAGGTCCACAAACTCGCAGGCCTCAGCTTGCATTCTTAGTTGATTTGGAGAGGCTGGGGAAGGTGGACCATGGTGACTAAATCACAGTCATCACGGCATGATCGAGAGCAGACGACAAGAATTCAGCAGAGGTGGCAAATGGAGCAGGAACGACATGAGAATATAATTCACCCCCTACTCTCAGGCTCAGCTTTGCAGAAATCTCAGTAGAGTTCTTAGGCTTTCTGTTGCATGTGAAATATTATTTAGATCCTAAGGGGCAGCTGGGTTACATTCGTTAGCTTTTAGTATTGTTTTGTTTAATTTTTACAAGTTGTTAGTAACGCAATGCATGCACATAGTTCAAAAAGTCAGATATTACCAAAAGATTTCTAATAAGGAGCAATACTTCCCTACATCCCAATCTTGTTCCCAGAGACAATGTTTTTACCTCCTGGGCCTGCTCCCTCCTGTATTCACCTCCATGTTTCCAATCCACATTCACAACCATGGCCCCTTCTTCCTTCATTGGTTCTGTCATTCTATTTTGATATCCCACCCTGTGAATGAGTTCCTAGCTTTCCTAGGGCATCCCCTCCCTCCTTCTCATCCACCGTCCCCCATCATACTTCTGGTTACAATTACAACTAGTGTTTATGTTATTTTGACTATGCAAACGTGGTTTATTGTTGAGTCAAGAATATATAATCATCTCATCTCCTTTCTTATCCAACCTTGTTTTTTTCCCTCTAGAGTTATTAATTGCTTCACTTTTTTATTTGCCTGGTTTTCAACATACCTATCATTAATTTTTTCCACATGTTTTGAAATCTCTGCCACAGTCTATTAACAATTTTAGATACAAGCTAATATCACGGTTACCAAACTGCACCAAGGCACACCAGGATATTGCAGTGAACATTCAGAAGCATCATGGGGCATTTTAAATTTTTGAGAGAAATACAGTGATAGTCAACATTTGTTAGCTGTCACAAACTACTAGCATAAGGCAGTTCACCGTTTCAGTGTTAGTGTGAACTACATTCCTTCAACTGATGTCACATTTTTGCAAAGCTGGGTTTTCAGCATTTACTGGGATGATATGCAAGTACTGGGTAAATATCAGTGTGAAACAGAAAATGAGGGTGGAGGTGTATAATCTGATTCAAAGGTTTGAGAAGCTGTGCAGTGTCCAAACAGGTGCACACATCTCATTAGGAAGTAACTGTGATTATTAAAGAATGAAATTTTTATATTTTGATTTCAATTTATATGTACTGGTTTTTCAAAAGGCTACTATAGGTTGTTAGGACATAAATATTGATTAAGTTGCTCAGGCCTAACTATTTTATAAACAGAACTGTTAGGTATTTCTTTTAACCTAGGAGTATCAAGAAAAAATTACTAAGACAAGGACACCATGAACCAAGAAAATCTGGGAACCTCTTCTCTAACAGACATTCTTTCTCACTCCTGAGGATGTCTCTTCCAGAACTTCCTCCTTCTTATCACAATCTGCTGTGAAGCTGTCACTTTAGGAGCAACCGTCACTCTATTCCTGTGTAGATCTTCCATTTCCTGGATTCCATGTTCTTTCTCATCTTGCTGGAGCATGTTCTTCAGCTTCCTGAGAAAGGGTATTTGGAAAATAAATCTTTTTAGTGCATGAAGGTCTGAAAATGTCTTTATTCTTCTATCATTTTTGGTTGCTAGTTTGGCTGGATATAGAATTTCATATTGAAAATAATTTTTCCTCAGAATTTAAAAAATTTTGCTCCATTGTGTTCTAGTTTTTACCTTTGCTATTGAAAAATCTGATGTCATTCTAATTTCCAGTTTTTTATATGACATTTGTTGAAAACATTGTCTTTTCTCCATTGAATAGTTTTGGCACCCTGGTTGAGAATCAATTGACTGTATGTGAGAGTTTATTTCTGGGCTCTCTCTTCTATTCCATTGGTCTATATGTCTTTCTTTATGCAGGTAACACACTGTTTTGATTACTGTAGCTTTGTAGTAAGTTTTGAAATCTGGAAGTGTGAGTTTTCCAACTTTCTTCTTTTCAAGATTATTTTCGCTATTCAAGTCCCTTGAGATTCTATATGAATTTTAGAATGGGTTTTTCTATTTCTGTAAAAAGTACCATTGGGATTTTGATAGGGATTGCATTGCATCTGTAGATCACTTTTGGTAGTGTTGTCATCTTAATAATATCAATCCATGAGCATATGATGTCTTTCCATTTATTCAGGTCTCCTTTCATTTCTTTTAACAATGTTTGGTAGTTTTCAGTTCACAAATCTTTTACTTCCTTGGTTACATTTATTCCTAAATATTTTATTATTTTTTATGCTATTATAAAGGGAATTTCTTTCTTAATTTCATTTTTAAATTGGTCATGACAAGTGTACAAAAATACAACTGATTTTTGCATGCTGATTTTATATCCTGCAACTTTGCTAAATTTATTTATTAGCTCTACATTTTTTATTACTTTAGAGATTTTTACATACAAGATCATGTCATGTGTAAACAGAGATCATTTTACTTCTTCCTTTCCAATTTGAATGCATTTTCTTTTTCTTGCATAATTGCTTTGCCTAGAACTTCTAATACTACTGATTAGAAGTTGTGAATAGAAGTTCAATAGAACTGCTGAAAGCAGGCATCCTTATCTTGTTCCTGGTCTTAAGGGAAAAGTTTTCAGCCTTTTACCACTGAGTATGATGTTAGCTGTGGGTTTTTCTTAAATGGCCTTGGTCATGTTGAGGAAGTTCTCTTCTATTCCTTGCTTACTGGGTGTTTTTATCATGAAAGGGTGCTGAATTTTGTCAAATGCTTTTTCTGCATCAATTGAAATAATCATGTATTTTTCCCTTCATTCTATTAATGTAGTGTACTATATTGATTGGTTTTCTTTGTGGATTTTTGGTTTGTTTTTCTGTTTTTTTTTTTTTTCTTTTTTTTTTTTTTTTTTTTTTTTTTTAATATTGAGTCATCCTCACATTCTGGGCATAAATTCTACTTGGTCACGATGGCTTTTTAATATGCTGCTGAATTTGGTTTGCTAGTGTTTTGTTGAAATTTTTGGTATTGATATTCATTAGGGATGTTGGTCTATAGTTTTCTTGTTTTTGTAGTATATTTTTCTGGCTTTGGTGTAATGAAAAAGCTGGTCTCATAGAATAAGTTAGGAAGTGTTCCCTCTTCTTCAATTTTTTGGAATAGTTTAGGAAATATTGGCATTAATTCCTCTTTAAATGTTTGATAGAATTCACCAGTGAGGTCATCTGGTCCTGAACTTTTCTCTGTTATGAGATTTTTTTAAAAAAAAATTACTGATCCAATCTCCTTACTAGTTATGAGTTTAATGAGATTTTATATTTCTTTTTGAGTCTGTTTTGGTAGATTATGTGCTTCTAGAAATTTATTCATTTCATCTAGGTTTTCCAATTTGTTGGTTATAATTGTTTATTCATAGCATTCTCTTATAATCTTCTTTACTTCTGTAAAATCTGTAGTAATGTGCCTAATTTTAGTTCTGATTTTAGTAACTTGTGTCTCTCTCTTTTTATTCCTAGTTATTTTACCTAAAGTTTTGTCAATTTTGTTAATCTTTTCAAAGAACCAATTTTGGTTTTATTGATTTTAGTTTTCTATTCTCTATTTTATTTCTCTCCCCTCTAACCTTTACTCTTTCATCCTTCTACTTGCTTTGGGTTTAATTTGCTTTTATTTTTCTAGTTCCTTAAGGTGTACAGTAAGGTTATTGATTTGAGATATTTCTCCTTTTATTAGTATATGCATTGGCTTCTATAAATTTCATTTTTAACACTGCTTTCATTGCATCCCATGAGTTTTGGTATGTTGTGTTTTTGTTTACATTAGTCTCAAGTATTTTCTAATTTCCCTTGTGATTTCTTCTTTGACCCATTGGTAGTTTAAGAGTGTGTTGTTTAATTTCCACATATTTTTGAATTTTCCAGTTTTCCTTCTGTTACTGATTTCTAGTTTCATTCCACTGTGATCAGAAAAGATACCTTATATGATTTCAATCTTTAAAAATGTATTAAAACTTGTTTTGTGGCCTAACATATTATCTATCCTGGGGAATGCCCCATGTGCATTTGAGAAGAATGTTTATTCTGCTGTTATTGAGTGGAGTGTTCAGTATATGGCTATTAACTCTAATTGCTTTATAATGTTGTTCAAGTCCTGTTTCCTTATTGATCTTTTGTCTTATTTTCCTATCTGTTATTGAAAGTGGGACATTGAAGTCTCCAACTATTATTATAGAATTATTTATCCCTTCAATTCTGCCACATATATTTTGAGGCTCTTTTACTAGGTGCATATATGTTTATAATAGTTACATCTTATTGTATTGAAGCTTCTATCTATCTATCTATCTATCTTTCTCTCTAGTCTTTCTTTGTCTCTTTTAATCTTTTTTTGATTTAAGGTCTATTTTGTTTGACAGTAATATAGTCACCTTACCTCTCTTTTGGTTATTGTTTGCATGAAATGTCTTTCCCCATCCTCTTACTTTCAACTTCTTGTGTCCCTATATCTACAGTCTTGTAGAGACAGCATATAAATGGATCTTGTTTTATTTATCCAATCTTCCAATCTCTTTCTTTTAGTAGGAGAGTTTAATCCATTTACATTTAATGTGATTACTGATAAAGAAGGATTTACTTCTGCCATTTACTGTATTTTTTCTATTTCTGTAAATAGAAACAAATATGTATCTGTTTGTTTTCTGTATGTCTTCTATGGTTTTCATTCCTTAATTCCCCCATGACTGCCTTCTTTGTATTTCATTGATTTTTTGTAGTGTACCATTTTGATTACCTATTTTAGTATTTTTTAAGTTATTCTCTTAGTGATTACCTTGGGATTACAATTAACATTTTAAACTTATAAGAATCTAATTTGAATAATGCCAACTTAGTTTCAGTAGTATACACGAGCATCTGCTCCTATATATGTCCATCCCTCCCCTTTATATTATTATTATTGTCACAGATTACACTTTTATGCAATGTATACTTATTAACATAGATTTACAATATTTATGCATTTGCCTTTTAAATCATATAGGAAAACAGGAGGAGTTACAAACCAAATCAAAAGTACAATAATAGTAGCTTTTATATTTACCTTTGCAGTTGATTTTACCGGTGTTATTTCTTCTTATGGCTTTGAGTTACTGTCTGCTATATTTTTACTTCAACCTGAAGGACTCTCTTCAGCATTTTTTGTAGGCAAGTTCTATTGGTAGTGTTCTCCCTCAGCTTTTATCTGGATGTCTTAATTAATGTCTTAATTTCTCCCTCATTCTTGAAGGGTAGTTTTGCTAGATGTAGAATTCTTGGTTGCATTTTTTTCTTTCAGGACTTGAAATATGTAATCCCACTGCCTTCTGACCCCCATGGTTTCTGAGGAGATATCAGCTGTTAATTTTATGAAGATCTCTTGCATGTGACCAGTTGGTTATCTCTTGTTGCTTTCAAAAATTCTCTTTGTCTTTGGGTTCAGCAATTTGAATATAATATATCTTGGTGTGGATCTCTTTGAGTTTATCCTACTTGGATTAGTTAAGCTTCTTGGATGTTTACTTCATATCTTTCATCAGATTTGGGACTTTTTCACCATTATTTATGCAAATGTTCTTCTGCTTTTCTCTCTCTTCTTCTGTGATTCTTATGACGCATATGTTGTTATATTGATGGTGTCCCATAGGTCCCTCGGTCTGTGTTTATTTTCCTTCATTCTTTTTTCTTTCTGCTCCTCAGACTGAATAATTTCAATTGTCTTTTCTTCAAGTTTGCTGATCCTTTTTTTCTGCCTACTCAAATCTTCTGCTGAACCCCTCCTGTGAGTTTTTATTTCAGTTATTGTACTTTTCAGCTTTAACTTTTCTATTTGATTCCTTTTTATAACTTCTCTTTATTGAAATTCTCATTTTTTAAGACATAATTTTCCTGATTTCCTTTAGTTCTTTGTCCATGGTTTCCTTTATTTCATTGAATATATTAAAGACAGTTGACTTCATGTCTTTGATTTATAATTCCTATGTCTGGTCTTCCTCAGGGATAGTTTCTATCAAATTCTTTTTTTCCTGTGAATAGGCCACACTTCCCTGTTTCTTTGTATGTTTTGTTAAATTTTTTTTGTTGTTGAGAACTGGACATTCTGAGGATTATGATGTGGTAACTCTGGTACTCAGATTTTCACACTTCTTAGGGATTTCTGACTTTTGCATGTTGAGGGCTGGGGTCATCTATTTATGATTTTTTCCAAACTATTTATGTGAAGTGTGTATTCTTTGTTGTGTGTAGTCACTGAAATTTCTGTTCCATAGTCTCTGTGATTGTTCAGTGACCTGACAAATATTCTCTTAAATATCTGGTGATGGGGGGGGGGTACTCTTTCTTTAAATTCCCTCATGGTGGGAAAGCTGCTTTAGTTCATGGGACTTCAAAAAATGATTGGCCTCTGTGCCAGCCCCTCAGTGATCAAAAGCAGTATTCAGCAATCAAAACACACAACGCTTATTTTTGTAGGACAAGGTCCTCATTGTCCATCCTGACACCAGCAAGCCATACTAGGAATGTGGGCTGCCATCCCCATGACTGCCTGCCAAGGGGCTGGTGGCTGGAGAATGCTAACCACTATATAAAATGTGAGAATTTACCAAAATTTACCAACCTCTTCATCAAGCTCTCCTCTGGAAACTACAAGTGTTCAACTGGATTTCAGAGTTCCAAAATGATTGCTTCAGACAACTCCAGCTAACTCAATAGCTGTTTGGATGGAGGGACAGATTCCTTTAGCTTCCTACCCTACCATCTTCAGTGACACTACCCAACCTCCTTTTTTTTTTTTTTCTTTGCGGTATGCAGGCCTCTCACTGTTGTGGCCTCTCCCGTTGCGGAGCACAGGTTCCGGACGCACAGGCTCAGCGGCCATGGCTCACGGGCCCAGCCACTCCGCGGCATGTGGGATCTTCCTGGACCGGGGCATGAACCCATATCCCCTGCATCGGCAGGTGGACTCTCAACCACTGCACCACCAGGGAAGCCCCCTCCCTGTTTTTAATCATGCTAAAACCCCACTCCCAGCCCCAGCTTCCAGAGCCCATCCCCTCCAATACTGACCCTGGGAATTCTGTGGTTAATGGGCTCGTGCTCACCAACATCCCCCTCCACCACGCCTCTGATATTACTTTGTCTGCTCTGCTTAATCAGAATGCACTCCTCCCTCTATTTTCTGCCTTCCAAAATTTATTGAAATCCCTCACTGCTACTATTCCCTCATCTGTCTTTGTCCTTGTTGGTTTATACCTTTTAAAATTGCTTTACTTTCATGGTGGCAGGGTTGGGATGGTCAGGAGAAGATGCCTGAGGTCAAGCCACTTGTTTTTAATAGGCACTCACTCCAGGTTTTGCTACTGCTAAACACCTTGTTCCATTGCAAGGCAGCACTGTTACCATTTGACTGTCATTGTGTCCTTCTATGTATTGACTATCATGGTCAGGAGAAATGGTGGAATAGGAAGTTTGCAAGGGTTTGCTCAACAGTGTAGCCAAGTAATGGCAAGATAGCCAGCCCCGAGTTTCATTTAGGGGAAGATGAGTCAAAGTGGGATGTCTGGGGACTCGTGGACATATTCCTGGAGGGGACACTGAATTCTAATCATGCCAGTACGCAGTCCTGCTGAATTCCAGAGCAGCCTGCTACTGTGGCTTTGTTCTTAGTCTAACCTGCCTTGAATTGAATGAATGAATAACAGCCACCTCTGATGCTGGGAGGATGCCTGAGCCTTTAGGATTCAAGAGAAGTAGTGGGCCTCTCCTCTGAGCAGGTCTCAGGCCCCCACACACTTTCCTGAATCTAACTGCAAACAGGTAGCAGTACCCTCACAGGACAAGGGAAGGGACCTCCTTTTTCTGTTGTTTGTGTTTAATATTGAGTTTCAGCCCTGCTCATGATCGCAGCTGCTGTCAAAGGACCTACAGGAAAATCCGTTTTTATTGAAGCTGAAAAGGTCGATTTTCTTGGATGTCTCCATGGTGAAAATAATAAATGCAGCACATTCATACCCTGTGTGATATTTAGGCTCTCCAGCTGGAATGACCCTTGGGAAAAAACACCTGAGATTTTAATTATGTTTCTCAACCTTCCAGGCAACATTTGCTGCAGAGGAGACCAGCTGGCTTCTCCTTGGGTCATAGGATAGGTATGTGGTCAGGGACTGGGCAGCCCGGCTAGGTGTCATCCAGTTTAACCTGGGCAAGTTCCCAGTGGGCCTTCCTGGATCAGGAGAGCAAGGTACACATTTGGTCTAAAATGTGGCCCAGTAGTTACGTGGCTTCTGCTATTCAGGGCTTATCTCATCGATTGACTTGAATTTGCAGGAGGACAGGTCTCTCTCCTCTGTCTGTCCAAATCCCGTTTGAAGATAGGAACCCCCTTCTGGGAAAGCCTGAATGGCTGAGACTCAGCTTATGGGGATGGCCAGCCTCTGGTCCCTGAGGACGCTTCTACTCCCTGCGGCATCTGAGCAGCCCGAGGGCAGGGCCACTGGATGTGCAAGTTTATCTCACCTGGGATTAAATGATGATGGACCTAGAGCACGAGAAGGGAGGGGTCATCAAGAAAGCAGAGAAAGAGACTGAAAGTTCAGGGTAAGGTTCTACTCAAGGAGGGCAGGGTGGTAGGGGTGGAGGGAAAAACTCTATGGCCAGCCTGGTATTGACCTCTTTGTGGGTACTTATTCTTCATTAATCCAGGAGATTAGATCATTTCACCAGCTCTCTTTTGATGTTCATTTGTTTTGCCTGGTACAGAATAAATGCTTTCAACCTACAGATCTACACTGTCTTCAGTTCACCAAGGTTCTCCTCGATTTTATTTTTGAATGCTTTTTCTTTTCTGCTAGCTGTGTTCTGTATTTCATCACACCCCTTACCCTTATTGGATTTCCAATATCTTGTCTCCAAAGATGTTGCCTTCTCTCTGATTACTTCCAACTTCCCTTGTCCTTTTTTGCTGCATCCTGAAAGAGCGTCTCAAACTCACTCTCCGTGTCACTGCATCAGTTGTCCACAGGCCCTCTCCAGACTTTCACTGTCGCTGATGTCTTTTAAAAAGTCTGCTGTGGTGTCATTTGTGTCCTCAGATGGTTTGCTCAACTTCCAGCTTCATTTTGATTATAGTTTGTTGTCATTCTCTCTCCATCTCTTGGTTTTTAGAGTCAATATTTTCATTTTGAAAAAGAAGTCTTCATCTGTTTCTCGGAGAAAATATTTTCAAAATTCACATTTTTTCGCCTTCCTTGATATTATTACAATATGGTTTTCTGCTCCGTCCACCTTTTCTTCAGGTGCTATACGGCTGAGTTCACTCTCATGCCCAGGTTTCTTCCTGCCAAGTTGGGCGTGCTCCATCTATCGTGTGAGTGTGGTGTATCTCTCTTGTTCAGGGCAGGGTCACTGAGGGCCGACTGAGCCCATGGCAGTGGTGAAGGGGCAGTTGGAGAAGAGCCCTGACCACGGAATTCTGCCTGGTGGGAAGACTCAGCCCTTCCAGGCTCAGCACAGCCTCCTTGTGGCAAGTGGTCCTCGGGGACAAAGAATACTCATGCCTCTAGTGGACCCCTCTGAGTTAGGGGGTTCAGGAAGGAGTTCTTCCACACCAGTAAATGGCCAGGTCAGAGAGAGCTTCAAGCACCACAGGGCTGCGTCTCTGTGCAACCCAGACCGTGCTCATGGCTCTGCGGCTGGGGTCTCTGAAGGCCCTTGGAACATGGTTGGCACTGCCCCCCACGTCCCCCACGAGTGTGCTCACTGTGTGCCTCATCTGGAGAGGAAAGGACGTGTGTGATGCTCCACCAGCATCTCCTTTACTTACTTTCCTGACACCACACATTTTTTTCACTTCTTTCCATACTCAGGAAGGAGGGCTGTGGGTCTCCTTCAAGCCAACACCTCACCCTGGTCTCAGCTGCCCACCCTGGTCTCAGCTGCCCACCTGCCCACCTGGTCTCACCTTGCAGAGACTCCTTCAAGTCTGTAAAACGCAGCTGCTGCTCTCCTTAAGTTTCAGCAGGGCTTGCCTGATTTTTGTTATCTTTTTTGCATGTTTTCATTTCAGGGAGGGAGATATGAGGCCTTTTCCTTACCCTCCCTTCACACATCTCACGCCTAAGTTGTGTGCTGTGTCCTTCACAGCCCTTTGGATACTTTTGAATCACACATGTCAATGGCTAAAGAGATTGATGAGTCATTATTCCAGTGAAACTTTAATAAGGGACAAAAAAATTTTTGTTTTGTCTGTGGGAAATGCGGAGATAAAGAAAGCACAGCTTCTTTATCTGAAGACAGGAAAATAACAACACCTATGTCAGGTTCTGTGGCTTGAATTAATTAAGACAATCAATATCTGTGAAGCCCTTAGA
Organism: Aethalodelphis obliquidens; assembly: GCF_003676395.1. Lineage (NCBI taxonomy): Eukaryota > Metazoa > Chordata > Mammalia > Artiodactyla > Delphinidae > Aethalodelphis > Aethalodelphis obliquidens. The sequence continues at coordinate 4,057,224 of NW_020837987.1, read as the reverse complement.
ACAGTGCCTGGCAAGTGGAAGTGATCAATAAGTGGTGCTTAGGCCTTATTTATTATAATAAAAATCGTCACTCTGACTCCTGTTCCAACACGACCTTGTTTGGTTAAATCACTGCTTATCATGAAAGCACATTCTGTGTTTACCGTGATGTATGCTGTGAGTCTTCAAGATACAGATGGCCTAAGGTTGGGATGACCGCCTTACCTCAAATTCAAATTTTTACTAAAGAACATCAGTGGATAAGTATACCTCTTCCGAGGGGAAATAAAAGACCACTGAGATATTTAGGCTTATCCCATAAAACTAATCTTGTCCCTGAGTCATCTAGGAATAATAAGTTATATATACACCCACACATATATACGCATATATGGATACAAGCATAGATACACACATATATGTGTGTATATTTTATGTATGTAAATAGATATGAAAAATATGTATATGTAATTTATATATGTGTATATACACACAAATATATGTGTACGTGCACATATATATGTTATATATACATGTATATTATATATGCACATATGCATATACACACACAGTAATGACTTTATTATTTTTTTAAAATTATTTATTTATTTATTTACTTAGGCTGTGTCGGGTCTTAGCTGCAGCATGCAGGATCTTCATTGCAGCATATGGGATCTTTAGTTGCAACAGGCAGGCTTCTTAGTTGTGGCATGCAAACTCTTAGTTGCAGCATGTGGGATCTAGTTCCCCAGCCAGGGATTGAACCCAGGCCCCCTGCATTGGAAGCACAGAGTCTTAACCACTGGACCACCAGGGAAGTCCCAATAATGACTTTAGAGGCACTAATTTATACCTAATCTTTTAACCCTTTACAACCATATTGAATGTAATTTGGGACACAGAGTCAGGCCCTTCTTCCCTCAGAGCCTCTGAATCCTGGAATGCAGCCCAGAGCTCCACCGTTTTCCTAAAATTCAAAATAAAGAACTTTGTTTTCTTCCCCTCGGAGCAAAATTAGCAAATAGAGACAACTCTGCAAAGAGGGATGGGGCTGAGATCAAAGAAAAACCTTATGCATTTTGCAATATCACAGCTGCTCAGTGTCTGCACCAGGTTGTTTCCCCATCTCTGGACCCTGAGCTGGAAGGTCTCAGCACCCTGAGGTCCTGGTCGGGCCCTGCTGTCTGTCTGCAGTGGCAGGAGAGGAGGGCTGCATGGAGGAAGTGGTGCTGTGGGCTCAGCTGACCTCGGTGCAGGCCACAGGCAGCTGCACAACCTTTCTGAGCTTTGGTTTCCTGACCTGTGAAATGGGCTCACAGCACCACTCCTGGATAAAGAGGGCATCTATGGGGAGAAGCGCTCTGCAGATGGACCACCCTCGTGTCTCCACCTACTCCCCTCCCAACATTCCCTGGCCCACTCAGGCTGCTGTGCCACAGCCCGGCTGTTTTCACCAAAGTTGGCAGGTTCCACTTAATCACCAGATCCCTCAGCTACCCCCCAGTCCCCAGCCCCTCCACCTCCTTCAGCTTGGATGAGGGAAGTGAAACAGAGCTCAAGGGACTCAGCTGCCCAAGGAAGATTCCTTAAACCTGGTAATGACCCTGCACCTGCAGGCCCTGCCATCAGCTAACCCCCAACAAGCCGTTAAGAAGAGAGCAGACCTTCAGGGCAGGCAGTGAATTCCCATCCCCCTGTGACGTGGGACAGAGTGCTTGGGCGGTGTCCTGCACCTGCTGGGCAATCTCTCCAGCCCTTAGCACAGTCTGTTCCCTGGACAGCACTGAGGCTGGCAGATGAGAGGGCCGGCAAGGAGGTGGGGGGCAGGTGCAGATATGTGCCCTCCCCCCATCCCCCTCCCCACCCTCTTTGGATGCAACTTTGGGTAACCCTGTGGTCAACAAAGATCGGTGTTCCTGGAACAGGAAACACAGGTCGTGAGCACGCCCAAATACAGGCACCAATATGCTTATCTGTGTGTACACACACCCCTCACAGATGTGCACGTGCGCACACTTACATGTAGGTACACACCTGCACCACACACATCCATGTGCACGTACACAGACACACAGGCATCTGTGGGTACCTTTCCTGTCGGCCCCGAGGCTGTCCCTGGCATCTGACTGTCCTTAGATGCCCTCTTGCCCCCTACAACCCCCCGAGCCTGGCCTGGGCAGTCCCAGGAGGCAGTGCTGTGATTTCATTTTCTATTTTCTTCTCACCAAGGAGGCCTCTGCAACATGAGCGGCCCAAGGGTATGAGCGGTGCGCAGAGCTGTATGAGATTCATTTGAGAAGCTCCAGTGGTGGTGGTGTCAGACTGTGTCAGTTCCAGAGTGTCAGACTTTATTAAAAAAAACCTGTGTGATGAACACGCACACACACACACACACACACACACACTTACACACACAAATCCTCAATGGCATACGTGAGCACACTCGCAAGCATGCACACTCACACGAGAGATAAAGTGCTCACACAGGTGAGAGCACTCCATACACATTTCCACACACACACACACACACATGCACAGCACAAACACAGACGTGTGTAGGCATGTACACACACACGTAGAGAGGCAGGCACACAGGTGAGCACGTGCGTAGAAACCGGGCGGCACGCACACATACGCCGAAGCTGGTTTGCAATTCCTGCCCTGTCTTCCTGGGCCCGCTCCTTCCAGGCTGGGGCCCTTGTCTGAATGCACAGGAGACACACTGACTCGGCTGACCTCCAAAAGAAGGGAAGCGGAAAACGCTGATTCTGCCTTCTAACTATTTTTCACACGCCCTGGTCCTCTCTCCAGGCTCCTCCCCCCACCCTGTAGATGGCCTCCAGGTCACTCTGAACCCCAGCTCTGAGCTGCACAGGTGCTCAGAGCCCAGGCACTTCGGCTTGCTGCCTGTGTCACCCCAGATTGCTCCCCTCCCGGACACCACCCCACCCCACCCCACCCTCCACCCCCACGCTCCAGGCCCTCCAAGCCCCCTCCCTGCCCCCCAGACCTCTAGGCGGTGGGTGTCTGCTCCAGGCTGGCTTGGATGGCCCCTTCTCTGACGCCCCCGCCCCCAGCAGGCAGAGCTGGGCCCTGTCCTCTGCTGTCCCTGAGCTGGGCATCCATACCTCCACGACTGTCCTGCTCACAGTGTCATGTACTGCTGCTCTGTTGTCTCTGCCATCCCAATAAACCCCTTCTGGAAGCGCAGGCTCCATCCTCCTCGTCTGAACGTGCCAGGAGCCTGACTGTGGTAAGCCCTCAATAAATATGTGTTGGCGGAATGAATCAACAGATGAACGCACCCATGCTGCTAAGTTGAAGTCAGTTCTGTTCTGTTTGGAGACAGGGGCCTCGGCCGGCTGGAGAACCCACCCTCTCTGCTCTACTGTTTTGAGTTCAGCAGTGTTCCCAGAGGGAAGGATCTGCAGGGAAAACTTAGTGAGGAAAATGCCATCTCCCAGCCTCATAAATCCTCGGGAAATTCCATCCTCTAAGTGAAAAATGTGGAATCAGACGTTCTGTATTCAAATATATATGAATTCGGATCACTGACTCAAAACTTTGTGTTATCACCCAGCTGCGGCTCAGATGAGATCTCAAGTCACGCAGAGCATGGACACACCACTCTGAAGGGAAACGTTCAACACCAGCAGAGGAGAGATGTTCCCGTGGTGATGGCTCCAACAGGAAGAGGTCACGTCTCCGTTCCCATTTCCATAGGCTGAACCTGTGCCCAGTGGGCACCGCAGGTGACTGACCTCTGCCAGTGCCCAGTATCTGTAACGTCTTCTTATCCCACGTGCCCTGGGGAGGACAAGCTCCCCTTCCACCACCCTCTCCCCTAAGTAAGGTCAACTCACCCCCATCTTAGCTGAGGCTTTTGCCTTTTCAAGACGCTTTGGATATTTTGGTTCTTGAGTTTCCACATTTATCATTAAAACGATTATCAGCTCAAAATACCCTGTTCCCTAAAACAATGCAATCAGAAGGCAGCAGTGTATTTGAAGTTATAAATAACTTCCTTTCTCCCTGCTACTTGTTTGCGGCGCTATATAAATCTTTAGGTGTACGAGTTTCATCATTACTAATGTTCTTTAAAATGTAATAAAACTCTTCTCATTAAAAAAGCCAGCCAATCAAAATAAGCACCTCACAGAGCCACAGACTCGGGTGCCGCGGTATTTGCATTGCAGAACAACTGTAATTTTATTCATGGGTTGGCATAGCTGCAGCCCATCAGTAATTAAACACGGAACAGCTGTCACTCTGCGGCATCCAAGGCAGACAGGATGGGATAATGAGCCCCCGTCCCTGGGCTCTGCGCAGGGGGCTGACGTAGGAGGAGGGGGGCTGCGCAGGGAGGGGCCGGTGCGGGCAGGGGCTGACCTGGGTGGGATCGCTGAGCTGGGCTCAGGGCTGTCCCGGGCTCACGCACTCCAGGCTGTCCTCCTTGACTCTGAGGGGAGAGGGGCTTAGAGAGACAGCGAAGGGTTTGCTCCATTTGTGCAGACCTCAGGGCTCCTGATGGAGATGGGCTGGGCTGGGAGGCACTTCCAGCTTCCGCCCTGTATCTTCTGTGCTGTTTGCAAAAGGGTAACAAGCCGGCAGGTGGTGACTTTTGTAATTGACAGAGCTGACTTTTAAAAAGGGTCCGGTGCTGAGTGGTGAGAGCAGAGGAAGGGGTCCTGTTGGACTCCCAAAGACTCGGAGGGATGGGTCCTAAGTGTCTAGGTATCCCAGCCAGAAAGGGCATCTGCAAGCTTCTGGCCCAATGCCCCCATTCTGTAGGTGAGGACAGCTGAGGGATGGAAAGGCACCGTGGTTTGGGGCAGTCACTGGTGAGAGCCCAGTACAGGACTGGGAGCCTGCAGGTCTGGGTTCTAGACACCCACAGTCCACAGTGTCACCCAGAGCAGCTCTGTCTGCCTCTGGGTCTCAGTTTCCTGCTCTAAACAGGGAGTGGGATGGGGTGGGGTGGGGTCTTTAGGGCTGTTGGCAAAGACATCCTGGGAGCAGAGTCTTCCTGGGGCCCTTTTAGAGATGGACCTATTCATCTCCCATGGGGCCCAGATGGGGGGCCAGGGGTGGTGGTCCAGTTCGTTGTCTGTCTGTCCTTCTAGGAACCCCACCTGGACTCCCCTTATACCTCTCCAACCCCCAGTGTGCACATCAGCTTCTCCGAGGGTCTCCTTCTCCCTCTCTTTCTTCCAGGCACTTCAAGGTTGTGTGTGTCACCTCCCAACAGCAGGGACATAGGTGATGTCTCCCAGGGCCCCCTGACGAGCCCACATCAGGGGCCCGAGCTCCTGCAGGCCAAGCTCCCTGCCAACCGCCTGAGGCTGCACACCCTCCGGTGCCTGTTGACCATCCTGACCCAGGCCTCCTGCTGGCCTGGAGGCCAAGGGATGGGGCGGCCTTCCTCCATGAGGAAATCTTGGCTTGCCAGGTGTCCCAGGGCACTCTCGTCTTTGTCAATTGCTGCCACACTGGAGTTAGGGAAGAACTGAGCAGACTGGCTATGGGCAGGAGACACAAGGGTCCCCCTAAGGGGGCTGCACTGGGGTGGAGAGGGGAGGTCTTCCGGGAGTATACTGGCAGGTGCCCACTCTGGTCTGAGATCAGTTAGACTCATGTCCTTTACCCACAGTGACAACAGGGGGCAGAGGGGACGCTCCTCAGTGCCTTGGATGGGGCATTGTCTGTCCTGGGTGTGCAGATGGGGATGGGAAGTGTCCACGTGTCCACTTGTCTGGATGATGGCTTCGTGGGAGCTGGGGGGTGGTCCGGAGGGAGGGGTAGCGGCTGGGAATCCCTGGGGTCATCACTGTGGGGAGAGGAATGCCAGGTCATAGCTCGGGGAGCGAGGGATGCCCCATTGCCAGTCTGTGTCCTCTAGGACCCAAAGCAGGGGGGGCCTATAACCCAGACCCAGAGGTGGGGTGGGGGTGCCTCGACCAGACACACACGCTGAGCTCCAGGGGCTTGGCTGTACTGCAGGTGTCCCCGGGTCTGCTCATCTCCCTGTAACTGCAAGGATTTTATGTCCTCCTGGGCCTGGTGTCCTCTGCACCTTGATGTCTGGACCTGTGAGGGTGGCTGGATTTTCAAAGACATCTGTGGCACCTGAGGGCTGACAACAGAAAAGAATATTCGAAGTCAGGGACCTCTGGTGAGGCTCCTGGGGCCAGGTAGAGAGAACGTCCCACTGGGGAGGTGGGGCCCATGTTTGCAAGGACCAACGGATGCTGGATCTGACCCACCCCTCAGGCTGGGGAGCCTGTGGACTGGGAGGAAACGGCCCTCCAGGAGAAGGTGGTCTCCTGGGCTGACATCCCGCATGCCTGGGGCTTGGGGCTGCTGCAGAGGCCCTCAGCGCGGCATCTGCCTGGCTCCCTCTGCTCTGGCACCGGGAGAAAAGGCATGTGCTTTGGGGCACGTGAGTGTGCATGTGTGTGCAGTGTATGTGTGCGTGCACGTGTGCAAGTGTGGGTGTCTCCACTGAACCATGCAGTCTTGGGGGCCAAGAGTCCCAGGAGCCAGCTGGGTGATCCAGCCCCGGCATCTCTCTCGGCCCTTCCTCCCCTGAGCAGTGGACCCGTCGGATAAGCCCCAGGAATGGAGCGTGTTGCTTCCCCCAGGTAGACAGTTGGGGCTTTCCCCTCGGCTCCAACTGCTGTTTAGGACCAAGGTGGTCTGAGTCCAGCAAAGGGAGAAAAGGCTTTCTTGGGGCAGCGTGGCACGGCTCCCGCTGCCTGTTAGCAGCTGTGACAGATGCGGCTTCTTGGAGCGAGAGGCTGTTTGGGGAGAGAAAACCTGCTCAGAGTGGGTGGGGCTTCAGACACTTCTGGCCACGGTGGCTTGTGGTGTTGTGGGGCTGGGGGGCACTCAGGGCCGCTTAGCTCTGAATGCAGGGCCCGGAGGCTTAGCAGTGTGGAGGGAATGCTGAGGTATCCGCCAGCTCAGCTGAGCCGGCAGGCGCTGAGGGGGAAGGGGGAGAGGTTGCCTGGCGGGCGCCTCCTATGACCCGGTACCCCGGCCCACGCGGGAGGGACGCTGACGGAGAAGACCAGCAAGCGCTCCAAGCCAGCAGAAGAGCTGCTCCCGCCACCCACAGCATGTGGGCTAGGGCCTCCCAGCAAGACCCAGGCCCCTCCCGGGCTGCAGAGTCACCTCCTAGGCTCTCCCTGGTCTCTCTTCCTTACACGGGTGACAAGCGTCCATGCTCCACGCTGCCTCTGACAAGAGCCATGGCCACAGTTTAGGGGGGCGCTCTGCTTGGTGCTGTACGAGCACCTCCCCGTGCACCTTCATAAAAAACCCGCGGGATGGGTGCTACCGCTCTCCCCCTTCAGAGAACTTACATCAATTATAACTCTTTGTTGCTGTTAAAATTTGAGCTTTCTATTTTTTTAATTAATGAATTAATTTTATGTATTTTTGGCCGCGTTGGGTCTTCGTTGCTGCGCAGGCTTTCTCTAGTTGTGGTGAGCCGCGGCTACTCTTCGTTTCGGTGCACGGACTCCCCATTGCGGTGGCTTCTCTTGTTGCGGAGCACGGGATCTAGGCGCGCGGGCTTCGGTAGTTGCGGCATGCATGCTCAGTAGTTGTGGCTCGTGGGCTTAATTGCTCTGCGGCATGTGGGATCTTCCTGCACCAGGGCTCGAACCCGTGTCCCCTGCATTGGCAGGCGGATTCTTAACCACTGTGCCACCAGGGAAGTCCAATTATAACTCTTTTGATCACAGGGACTAAAGCCCAGCTCAAATAGGCTTAAGCAAAAGTGGGATGCACTGGCTTGAGCATCCGAACTATCCCGGGGACAGCCCTAGCTCCAGGGCTCCGAACAGTCACGTGCTTAGCCCTGAACCAATCACAGTGGCTGGGGAGTGTGATGCCCTGATTGGCCCACCCCAGAGTTGGTAGGGGCAATCAGCTGCTCCAGAAACAGGACGACAAGGAGTGCGGAGTCCCCAGAGGAGAATGGAGTGAGCAGAAGGCCGATGACTCCTGGCTGGCTGGCAAAGCTCACCACGAAAGCCAGATCTGAGCCAGGGCCTGCGGAGGTGCCAGAGCCCCCTTTCTCTGCTTCCCTACAGTGCTCTGGGGTCCCTGGGCTGGCATGCCTGCCCCCAGATCTTTACTGCATGGCCCCTGGAAAGCCCCTGACTGTGATCCAGACTTTGGGGACCCATTTCTGTCGGCATCAATTCTGCTCTTGATTTTGGGAGGTGCAGGATGCTGGGGCGAGACAGGGTCCTGTAGCACAGGCTCTCCAAGCTGGGGACCTGGAGACCCCAACTGGATGGTCACTGCAGTTACATAACTTAAATATAGGGGACGTAATTATTTTTTTTTATCTACCAATACAATTGTCTCTGATTATTTTTGTCACAATACAGATAGCCTCAGTTAGAGCAGAAATGGGGCGAGGGTTTACGGCTCCCATGAATCTGACAGCAACCTCAATTCTGAGGCAGAAAAGCAGAAGCCCCTGTATGACCTTGCCATGAATCTTGCGGCAGAATGTCCCTAATTCCAGTGGGGGCGCAGCAGGCTGGGAGGAGGGGGTCGGAGGGCACCTGGTCGCCTGTGCAAGGCCCCAACTCCCACAGCTTGTCTCAGGCCTGCTGCGAGAGGGAAGGTCTTCAGGCCTGCAGGAAGGCTGCTCATGGGGTTGAGGACACCTGACCCATTTACGGGTCCACGCCCCACCCTGCAGCCCAGTTTTCCGTCTGTCCCTCTATTACGGCCTAAGACCTGCAGGGTCTGGACTAGCCCCGCTCTGGACCGCGCTCCCAGACTCTCCTGGGCCTTCAGCTCCAGTCTGGCCCACTCAAACCTCCCAGCCAGCCTGACACCCAGGTTCCCTTTTACAAGAGGCCAGTTTCCACCTGCTGTCTCCAAAGGCAACCCATTTGGAGAGACCCAGGCCCTGAGATCCAGCCAACCCCCGACATTACCGATCGAGAAACTGAGACATCAAGGGGAAGAATAGTCCAGGGTCACACAGCAAAAGAAGTGGCAGACAGGCGACCCCAAGACTCTGTCCCCAGTCCCGGCAGCCACAGGGAGCCACAGGAGAGTACAGGACAGAGGTGGGGCAGCCAGCCCTTGGAGGGAAGCCTCATGGTCCTGCTTGCCTTGCCCCACCCTCTCCTTCTCCTCTGAGTATCTGTGCAGCTGCTGAGACCCCTGAGAGCCCAACCCAGTCCCCTCGGCCCCGCCAAGGACAAGGACACCTCACCAAGCAGCCATCCTCACAGGTCTAGACTTTGAGCTGCACTCAGCCATGGAGCCCCTGCCCTGGGCCCACCGCCATTCCCCTCAGGAGACACTCCCCTTCCTATTGCAGATTCAGTACGTATGGCGGGTGACCCCATCTGACTTGGGCCACCCGCCCAGGGAACGGCATCAGGGCCTGAGGCCTCAGCGCCGGTTCACTCCCAGTCCCACCGTGACAATGGCTATGCGTGACCGTGAGGTTCCGCAGGGCTGGGGCAGGGCAGGTGTGAGTCTGATGCGTGAGGACAGCAGTGCCCCTCCACGCAGCCACTCCTGCTCTTTCTGATGAACCTGAGCATTTGTCTCTCAAACTCCAATGGAAATGTTTAGGGGATTTTGAAAATTGGAATTGTGGTAAGAACACAGATGAACTTGGAGAGAAATAGGATTTTCACAAAGCGAGTCTTCCCAGCCCTGAAAGAATCATTTCTCTCTAACCAGGCTTGTCTTTTTGTCCTTTCAATGTTTTAGAGTTTTCTTCATCTGGGTCTTGCACGCTTCATGGTCAGTTTATATAGTTTGTAGCTTTACTGATGTTGTGAAGGAGGCTGTTTTTTTTTCTTCCCATTTCCCAGGCAGTTATTCACGGGTCAGGGGCAGCTGTGGGTTTTTCTCAGTGTCTCTTCCATCAGCCCACTTTTCCAGGCTTTCTCAGTGGCTCTAATGTTGTACAATTAACTTTCTTGGATCTTCCCGCTAAACATAAACATATTGTTTCCCGGGAATGAGAATATGGTTTCTTCCTTTCTAATCTTTGGTTTTCCTTTTCTTCACTTTCAGTCTTATTATGCTGGCCAAGTACCCTTGTTTAAAACTCACAGATAGGGCTTCCCTGGTGG
>NW_020837987.1:3951937-4047111 GCF_003676395.1 Aethalodelphis obliquidens | reverse complement strand
CCCTAAGAGCCCACAGTCCTGTGCACACCTGTCAGCGTTCCCAGTGGTGCTGGGGCTCCTGTCCTCAGCATGCCCACAGTTCCAAATGCCTTACCTCTCCCTGGACTCTCTTCCTTCTCAGGGAACTCCAGGGCCAGGCTGGGGGTGGAGGCAGCCAATCCCTCCACCCCCTTGTCCAGGGGCTCCAAGGGAGATTTTCCTGGCTTGTCCCCATGTGTCTCTTCTTGAGGGCCCCTGGCCCCTGGGTGCCACAGTGCTGACCACAAGGATGAACTTGTTTCCTGACTTAAGACCCATCTGGGTGTTTTCTAACAAGGGCTGGCAGGCCGGGGGGGTGGTGTGGGGGCTCCGTGATCCTCGGAGTTCTGGCCATAGAACCATGGTCCCATCTCCCAACTGTGCCGTCTGATCCTCCGTCCAGCACGTGTTAGTGGGCCCTCACTGCTGGCCACACCCAGCGCAGTGACTGGGGGTCCAGGGAAGACCAGGGAGGAGCCGGGAGGAGACTTGCCCACAGTGCAGCGAGATTGGCCGGGGACGGGGGTGCTGCTGGACTTGAAGGTGAGCGAGGCCTCTACGACTTGGTTCTGCGGTGGGAGACAGGTAGGGGTCACCTGGCAGAAAGATGGGGGGAACAGGTGGGGGACGGCAGCCCAGAGGTGTGAAAGGAGCAGTGACCGCCCAAGTCCCGGGTCCCAGCAGGGCAGGATTCCACGTTGGACAGAAGAGGACACGAGGCTGCAGGCAGATGGGGGTTTGTGCAGGGATGCCCAAGGTAATGAGCTTGAACTTTACCTGGAGGGTCTCGGGCTGAGGATGAGGGGCTCATGTAAGAAAGATCACAGCTGGGGGGAAGAGGGACTGAGGACATTCTGGGGGATTGTCCACTGCCCCTAAATTACTGGCATTTTGATTTGATCCGTTAGAAATCTGAGACAAAGTCATGGTGTTTGTTAGTTTGGGGCTGCCCAACACCCATTTCCTCTTCTCAGGGTCCTGATTCCCCATGGGTCTCGCTCCTCCTGTGTTCTCAGCCTATGTGGCTGGAGCTGTGCCTTACATGGGGCCAGCTTGTGACCCAGGGCCCAAGCCCATCAGAACACTGCTCCCCTGTGCTGCGGTGATGGGCCCTGCAGTACACATGTGACTATGGCCACACGGTCAGCCCCATTAGAACTAACCCCAGGGTGTTGTCTGAGCCACTGGGACGCAGGGCCCACCATGTCCTAATGGACCTGCACCTGGACAGATGTGAGAAACTACCTGACCGCCACGTGGAGCCCGTGAATATCACCAACAGAGTCAACCAGAGTCCAGAGTCTAGATTCCAGAGTTAGTGGCTGAGTCCAGCCCTGCCTGAGGCCAGTCTGCTGTGGACGGGGTCTGCTCAACCCATAGTGGGCTGGGTGTCCTGACCCTTGCCACCCCAAGAGACCTCCCCATGCCCAGCAACCTTCCAGTAACTGCCCCCTTTTCTGGCTTAATTTAGCCCAAAAGGGTTTCTGCTGCTGGGTGGAGGAGCTGGCCCCAGAGCACTGCTGTGTTCAAATGGACGAGAATGGGGAGACCCAGCTCTGGGAAGACCCTGGAGCCAGCTCCAGTGCAGGGACAGAGAAACCCAGCATTGTCCTCTGAGGGTCCAGACGGCAGGTGGGAACTCTTAAGGCAGATCCAGGGATGGGCCTCAAGACTGCCTGGGGAGCAGGACGCCTGGGGGCAAAGTGGCTTGAGCTGGGCCTTGGTAGTATTTGGTTGGGGGAGAGCATGCTGGTGTGGGACACCCAGGGGCCAAAGGCCTGAGGCCAGACAAAGTGAGGAGGCCTGGGTCCTGACGCCTGGCTGGAGCAGAGGCTGCTACAGCCTGGGGAGTTTGGATTTGACACCCAGGAAATACGACATCACCGTGATATAATTTACTCCAAATGGGTGATCATTGATTTAGGACTCCTGGCAGGTGTGCTATTCTGAAACTTGACAGAGAGAAACATTAAGTCCATGAGTCCCCATTCTGCATGGAGCAATCCCATTTCTCTACGCCTGGTCAATTCTACAAAAGCACTTTAGTCCCCCGGAGGGAGGCAGGATGGATTTGAATTAACCAGGAGGTTCTTTGATTGCTGTTTTAAAACTCCTCTCTGCTACCTGGCCTGACATAATAATTACCTGCCTGTGATTCATCTCTGGCAGATGATGATCGATGATAGGGTTTGAGGTGATAACTGAGTACCTCCAACACCTCACCTCCTCGCTCGTCATTCGAGCTGAAGCAGCCCTGGTTTTCCCTCTGCGCTACCGATGTTCGCGATCACCTTGCCGAGAATGGGTTACAGAACGAGGTGGGCACTTTGCAGGGAGTCCTGTCAGCTCACACAGCACCCTGCTGTGGTCAGCCCAATGGGGGTCCATCCAGCTTGGCCTTGTCCCATCACCTTGTAAGTCACCCCTTAGACAGAGACTCACAGCCCAGATGTTAAGCCAGACTTCTGCTCTCACCTTCCCCCAATATTTACTGGGCTCCTACCGTGTGTCTGGGACTGTTCTGGGGACGCATCAATGAACCCAACAGAAAGAGCCCTGCCCTCGGGGAGTGTGGAGGGAACGTGAGGGGCAGGGTGCCACAGGCACGTAATCAAGTCAACAGGAAAGGAACTTCAGAGACAGATGTGCTATGGAGGAAATGCGACAGGGCTCGGGAGGGGCCCTTGGAAAGGCGGCATTGGAAGTGGAAGCCCAAGGACCCAGCAGTGGAAAAGGCAGGAAGGAGCAGATCAAGCAAAGGGAGAAGCGAGGGGTTGGGGAGGATGGGAAGGAGGTGGGGGTGCGGATGAGGGGAAAGTGGGGGGCATGAGGTCAGAGAGGTTGACGGGGCATTGGGGGTGGTCTCCTGCAGCTGGGGGTAAGGTTGCCCCAGAAGAGCAACCCCCATCCTCCCCCAGAGGAAGCCCTCGGGGAAGGGGTCGCAGTGCAGCCAGTAGGAAGCCCGGGATGGAGTTCAGGACGGTCCGCACCAGCACCGCCAGTGGCCCCTGGTGGCAGGGCGGCTCCGTAATTGCGGGCCCAGCACGAAATGAAAACACAGGGCCCCTTGTTCAAAGAGCAGGAAAAAGCTTCCTCTGTTCGTCAACAGTCTCTCTGGCCACGTGTCATGGTCTTTTTAAATTTGCTATTTAATGCAGCCCTCCCTTGGGCATGGGGAACCTTGTGGGGAGAATGCAGATCCTCATGGGCACCTGGGGTCCCACCCTACAACTTAGTGCCTAACCTGGCCTCCCATTGCCTGTGCTCAGGTTCCCAGGAGTGGAGGGTGACAGCAGTCGCTGGGGAGGGTGCGGAGTAGGCAGCTGGCATGTGGGAGGTGGTGGAAGGAGGGGACTCTAAGCTCCAACACGTATTCCATTATCCCTTTGAACTTCACTTATAAAGCACAAATTCAAAGATAAAAATGATTAAGAATCTCAGGAGTGGGAGGTACAAACTATCAGGTGTAAGAAAGACGTCTTCAATGCTGTCCCAGCAGTGGCCACAGGTCCCTGTCCACATGGGAGGCTTGCCTCCTCCCCTCCCCTGCTGAGGGAGCCCGGTACCCCTAAGCCATGGACCCTGGACCCTGGCCGGCTGCACGGGGGGAGTTGGGTGAGGGTGCCTAGCTTGTTGGTGCTGGTGGTCTGCTGTGCACAGGGCCACAAGCCATGGGGTGGTGCCACAGTGGGTGTATTTCTTAACAGGTCTCAGACCTGGACTCTGCCCTGGTTCTGCCATCAGCTCCTTGTGAGTCCTTAGGAGAGACACCATTAGTTCAGCTTGGCCTCAGTGTATTCATCCATGAAATGGGCACAATGCCTTCTCTGCTCCAGGGTTCTCAGAGCTGTGGTGAGGCTATGAAGGACATGAGGGTCAAACAGTGGCTGGGCATTTAGATGTAGTTTGGTAAAAATAGCTGTGTGTGAAAGCAGAGAAACCCAGTGGCGGTGTGTGACTTTCCAGGGCCTGGAGAATCTGTGATTGGTTGACTTGTCCCCTGAACAAGTTCTTCTGAATGACGATCATCCTGAGAGATAATATAAGCATACTAACAAACATTTGGAAAGCAGAAGAATAGCCTTCATAAGCCCACAATCCTAATACAACCGTTGTTAAAGGTATAATCTGGGGAATATGTTGGCAGAGTCTTTGGTGTGGTTGATGAACGGGTGTGACGTGTTCATTAGTCCAGTCGTGGCTCACTCTGGGTCCCTCAGAGGCGACGGTGGGGTATAAAGAATGACTCTGAAGCCAGACCAACCAGTCTGGGGTCCTGCTCTGTACAGTTTAAGAACTGTGTGATCTGGGCAAGTTACTTAGCCTCTCTGAGCTTCAGTTTCTTCATCTGTAAAATGGGGATAACAATGGTACCTATTTCATCAATATATTAGGAGACTGGAATGAAGTGGAACTGAGAAATACTGGTCCTCTCCTTGCCCCCCTGCCTTAGCCACTGCACGTGCATGGCCACACACCTCTGATCCTGGCTGTGCGCCGTGTCCTGTGTCCTCCAGCAAGAGCCACCAATGGTGTATTGGGAGGGGGGTGTCACCTCCGCACAGAAAGGCTGCATGTCTCTTGTGGAGGTGCAGTGGACAGGTGCACGCTCTCTCTCTCTCTCTCTGCACACCTTAGGATGGGTCTGCAGTCAATACAATACAAGTATCTTGGGAATGAATCTCCTGTTTCCTCCCAGGTCCTCCCTGCCCACAGACTCCTTTGAAGGCGAGTCCCCTGACGTACTGATGTGGACATCATACCCCTTCGTGGCTTTTCAGGAGGCCCAGCTGTGAGGACTCACAGTTCCACCCTTTTTACCAGAGGAACTGTCCTCCCCATGACGTCTGGCTTCCTACATCCTGCTCTGTGCTTGGTCACCATGTGTCAGCCTTCACCATCTGCAGGGAACGCAACTGATGCTGGAAGAAACACAGCCACAGTGGGGACACGACCATCTGGGAAACTCAGGGGCTTCCCAAAGCCTGCCACATGCCCAGTTCAGGCACATCCCACCTCCAGGCACACCGAGCCACTCATTCAATAGCTTCCTAGGCTGGGGTATGTATGGGATGCCAGGCTGTCTGAGATGTGAACAGGTGTTGCTGTAGCTCACATGCACAGTCCCAGAGCCTGCGCTGCAGGAGGGACTGGAGCATCATCTCTGCCCAGAGAGGGGACCCGCGTGCCAGACATCACACAGCAAGTCGAGGGGCAGAGCCAGGCCTTGAATCCAGGCCTCCTGACTCTGAGCCAAGCGCTTATCTTTGGGGAGGAGTTGACAGAGACTGGAAGGGTGGGTTGGCCTGAATTTGGGGGTCTCAGTTTTTTCCACACTCCTGAGACTTCCCTGACCAGCCCTCTTCCCATGGATCTGTCTTATCATCCTGGGGAATGCCAGCATGAGTGCCAGGAAGAAGGGTGGGTGTCTAAGGAACCTGGATGTCATGGGGTGAGTTGTGTTTCCCCCAAAGATACGTTCACCTGGAATCTCTGAATATGACCTGATTTGGAATAAAGGTCTTTGCCGATGTTATTAGGAATCTCAAGATGTGATCATAAATCCAATGATAAAGGTCCTTATGAGAACAGAAAAAGAGGAGACACAGCCTGAGGGAAAAGCCCACGTGAAGATGGAGGCAGAAACTGGAGTTACGGGGCTTCCCTGGTGGCAGAGTAGTTAAGAATCCACCTGCCAATTCAGGGGACATGGGTTCGATCCCTCGTCCGGGAAGATCCCACATGTCGTGGAGCAACTAAATCCTTGCACCACAGCTATTGAGCCTGTGCTCTAGAGCCTGCGTTGTAGAGACCGCGAGCCGCAACTACTAAGCCCGCGCTCCACAACAAAGAGAAGCCACTGCAATGAGAAGCCTGTGCACCGCATCGAAGAGTAGCCCCTGCTCACCAGAACTAGAGAAAGCCCGTGCGCAGCAACGAAGACCCAACACAGCCAAAAATAAATACAACTAAATAAATTTATATTTAAAAAAGTTTAATATAAAAAAAAAGAAAGCAACTAGAGTTATGCCACTGCAAACCAAAGAACGTCAAGATCTTCCAGCGGCCCCCAGAACCTAGGAGAGAGGCATGGAACGATCCCCTCTCAGAGCCTCCAGAAGGAACCAACCAATCAAGACAGCTTGATTTTGGACTTCTGGCTTCCAAAACCATGAAAGAATAAATTTCTGTTGTTTTAAGTCACCCAGCGTAAGGTAATTTGTTACAGCAGCCCTAGGAAATCAATACATCTGGGGAGCCCATCTAAGGGCAGGGTCTCAGCCAGTCATGGGTCACTTTCTCCTGGGTGGGCTTGGTCAAGTGCAGCGGCATCATCCTGGTAGAGGTGGGGATGAGTCTGCTCACATGCTGCCTGCCTTCCACTCAGGTGTGCGTTCTAGCGGATGATAAAGGCAGTAAAGACAGATCTTCAGGAACCACTGTAGTAGGAGAAAGAGACTCCGGTGTAGAACCGAGCTCAAGTCCTCAATGTAGAGGCCATGGGCGTTTTAGAGGGAAGATGGGTGATAGGGAGGGGGAACAGGCAGGGGCGGAGGCAGAACTGGGGAAGTGAAAAGTGCAAAAAGCAGGTGGGGGTTGGTCAATGTGATTAGGCCCCTGGGTTTGCTCCCTGGAGCTTATGGACGTCGGCTCCTACCCTCCCCCAGAGATGGGGAGACAGGGGCCCTGTCTTCAGGTGTTGGCTGGAATGGACAGTACATTTTTTTACAGCCTTGAGCTTTCCAAGGCAGGAAATTAAGGGGGTGGGGGGAGTGGGCTGTCCCAGGGATACGGCCTTGAGCTGGTTTGGTGATGTCTCTCAGTGCGGGGAGTGGATGAAATTGTTTGTCCTGAGAGGCTGCCGTCCTTACAGGCCAAGGTTGGGGCCAGTGGACAAGAGGGCTCAGAGGAGCCTGAGTTTGGTCAAAGAGAGAGTCTTTGTCAAGGAGGTGGAGGCAGATGCGAGCCCAGCCCTCCCAGCATGGAGTTCTAGTGGGGAAGACAGACAAATCAATGGGGAGTAGGCGGTGATGGGGAAGGTGCGGGAGTAGGGGGCACGTGGAGGAGAGACATCTGAGCGGACAGAAGGCAGGGCCGTCAGGGAAGGAGGGAAAGTCCAGGCTGGACCTGAAGGTGGTGGAGGCAGAGGGGGCAGGGAGGGTGGCTGGGGAACAGCATATGTGATGCATGAGGCTGGGAAGCAGAAAAGCCGGTGAATCAGGGATGTGGAATTAGGGGAGGTGGGCGGGGGCAGTGGAAGATGGGGCCTGGGCTGACAACAGGGGGCAGGTGGAGTTGTACCAACATTCGGGCCCCTGCCTGGAGGTGGGACCAGATACAGCATCGCTATACGCTCTCCGGGCGATTCTAAGATGCAGCCCTGCTTGAGACCTGACGGCTTTAGCTTAAGGGTAATGTGGCATCCCTGAAGGGCTGTGAGCAGCCGGGAGGGACAAGATGAGGTCTCTTTCATTTAAAAGCTCGCTGGGCAGAAGCTGGGAGAGCCTCGTTGAATGTTCTAGCAATAACCCAGGGAGAGAAGAGGGAGCCTGGTCCAGGGCAGTGGGCTTGGGAGGGAGGAGGGATTCCAGCGGTACTTGGGGGAGAACTGGAAGCATTTGATGACAGGTGGGATGTACCTGTGAAGGTGAGGTGACACCAGATTTCTGTGTGGACAGCTGGCTGGATGGTCACTGAGATGGGGAATCCCAATCGGAATTCGGGCCATCACGTAGTGACACGTGAGGCTGTTTGTCTTGCCCAGTGATACCTGAGTGGTGCTGTTGGGAGATACAGAAATAGAGCCAAGGGGAGAGTCTGACCTGGGATGAAGGTGCTGCAGTTGCCAGCACGTGGGCAGCAGTTAGAGGATAGAGGGCCTGCGACAGAGGGCCCCTGGCGGTGGGGGGGGGGGGACTTCGTTTTTTGAGGCATGGGCTGAATCTCAGCAGTTGGGAAAAGACCATCCAGAGAGGCAGGAGGAAGCCAGGAGAGGGTGGGCAGCTGGGAGACAAAGCAAGAGAGAGTTTCAACAAGGAGTGAGTTATCCCCAGCGCCCTAAAGTGCCAAAAGGACGCGTAGGATGAGGCTGAAAGGCGTCTGGTGGATCTGGAGGGACAAAGAGCCTGGGCTGGCTCTCCTGTCCCCACTCCTGGCCCCCAGGCTGAGGCTTGCTTACTGGAGCCCCAGGCAGCCCAGGTGTCAGGGTAAAAGGCAGCTCTGGGCACACAGAGGGAGAGATCTCCAGCAGGATGTAAACGTTCAGCTGCCTTTAATGAGGAAACGTCGGAGTTTAGGTGTCTTCTCCTTTCCTGCCTTAGGAAGAGGGAATGCAATTTTTTTCCCTCCAGGGCAGCCTAGTATCCTCCTCAAGGGCAGCCTAGTTAATTATAGCACATTTTACAGACTGAAAAGTGCACATACCCTAAGCGTGCAGCTCTGTGCAGTTTCACAAACTGAATACACCCGTGGAACCACCCAGATGAGTCCAACCCAAACTCACTGGCCCCAGAAGTCTCTCCTGTCCCCCCTTCCAGGCACTACTGGCCACAGGTAACCATGATTTTGACTTGCAACTGTTTAGATGAGTTTTCCAGTGTTCTTTTTAACTTTTTTGTTTTTCATTTATTTTGTTTTTATTTTATTATTATTTCTTTTTTATAAACAGGCAATACGTTGCTTCCTAAGTTCTCTTAAAAAAGAAACATTCTACCTAGTAAATTTGGAGCTCTAACTGGCTCTACTCAGTGAAACGTGCATTGGGCAGCATCCCGTCTAGCAGATAGAAAGGAGCTCCAAGGAGATGTACAAAATGGAAGACTTTTATGGCAGAAGGAGGCAGGCAAGGAAGTTATTCTAGCAAAGAGCGGATTGTTTCAGGCAAGGTCACCTTCCTGTGGGGGAGGGGACGTCTATCTCACTAATGCTGACCAAGTAATTCCAGATTGACCGGTTAAGGGTCACTTTCCTGGGAGAGGCTGAAACTGCAATTAAGTTAGGTAATAAGTCTTAGTTTGCTGATGTCAGGGCTTAGCACAAGTGACTCCATTTTAGCCTGTTGTTTCCTCTTTTTTTTTTTTCTTTTAACAGTTCAAAGACCAAAGCGCTGTAAAAGAGTGTGCCCATTGAGAAGTCTGGCTTCTACCCTTGTCCTTTTCCATCCCCCCTACCTTATAGATCATGAGACGGAAAACTTTTTTTCTGAAAAAGGCCAGATAATCAATATTTCAGGCTTGCAGGCCCCGCAGCCTCTGTTGCAATTACTCAGTTCTGCTGTTGTCATGCAAAAGCAGCCATAGACTCACACAGCACCTGCCCTGTGCCAGGCGGATCTCGCTCAACACCGGGTTTCTGAGATTCATCCTCCTTGTGGCATAGATCCATTGCACGACAGCACCACTCCATTCATCCAATCTGCTGCTGGTGGGCATTTGGGTAGTCCTAGCTCAGGGCTTTTCTGAACAGGGCAGCTATGAGCAGCCTTGCCCGTGTCTGCCGATGGACAGATGCGCACCAGGGAATGGAGGTGCTAGGTCAGAGGTGGGCACTCTGTCTTAAGCTTTCAAACGAACAGCTTCCATTCTAGGTTTCGTGAGTCATCCAAGCTGAATGTAAAGACGGAGACAGAATTTGCGGTGAATGGTGGAGGGACAAAGAGGATGAAGGGGCAGGGCGCATGGGCAGCCTTCAGGAGACAGGAGCAGAGTGGGGGTGGGGACTCCGTGGGGAACTGGTATGAATTGGTTGGGAGTCAGAAGGTCCTGCCTGGGGACCACGCTTGCCTTCCCTCTTGTGGGACCCCACCGTCCCCGTCGACTCTGTCTTGAAGCTTTCTCGATCCTGGCTTCCTGGAGAATCAACCAGGGAGTTTTCAAAAATCCCAGTGTTCTATCGCCATTCCTAGAAATTCTGATTCAGTTGTTCTGCGTGAAGCACAGGTACTAGCATCTTTTAAAGACTGTCCAGGAGATTCCAGTGAAAGCCAGGGAAGAGGACCACTGGGCCTCATGTGGTAGTGGTCATGTGAGATCACAGCTGGCCCCCAAGAATCTAACTGCCCACTGAAGACCACCCACCCACTGGCAGACGTTGTGTCACTCAGGGCTCCCGGATGTAAACAACAAAAATGGACTTAAGCCAAGGTATACTGAAAGGACGCCCTTGGAAGGGTGTGAGGCATCTCTCAGAACCTCCTGAGACCTGGGCTGGGGAGGAGCCCATGGCGGGCAGCCTCCGGTACTGCTCCCTTCACAGCCTGCCCAGCTGCCTGTGCCGGCTCTGACGGTGGCCCTGCTGCAGCCACCGTGAACCTTTTCTGCCTGAGCTGCACGCTAGGCAGGGCACCGGCCTGGCTGGGCTTGGGCCTGTACACCCAGCAGCCCTCGAAAGACAAAGGGTGTGAGGCACAGGGCAGCCACAGTGACAGTGGGCTCTGGCAGGGTGGAGGCGGGGTGGGGAATGCTCTACCTGTTCTGGAAGGGGCTAAACTGGGCAGGATGGACACTGCCCAGGGGATGATGGTCTGGGACTCCCCACCATGGCCCTTTCTCACCATCTCTCCAGTGGCCCAGATTCTGCAGGAGCACTAAAGCCCCAAGACACAGGGGACCCACGTGAGCTCTTGGCTGGGACCCCAGGTCCAGCAGAGCAGAAACCAACCCGCAGTGTCCTCGGCCCCTTCCCTAAACTATCCTGCTCTTCTCACCGACAGCGTGACCTTTACCAGCCAGTCTGGACAGTGTCCTCTCTTGCCGTGGTCGCTGTTGCCATTTGCTGCCTGGAGGTGACAGTCCCTCAGTGAGCTGGCTTTGAGGTCAGTCAGGGTAGAGCATGTTTCCCCACGGGCCACCTGGGAGGATGAGACATGTCAGGTTCCCAGGGAGTCCCCAGCAAACGCCCTGGGAGACCAGGTGCCCCTCCGACCTCTGAGGTCTCTGGGAAGGGGGGCCTGTGGGAGCTGCTGTGGAGCAGCTCCACCGCCCCCCCACCCCAGGCCAGCTGACGGGGCCACTTCCCTCACTTCCCTCCCCCTCACTCCGGGCTCAGGTGGTGGGAGCAATCTCTGAATCCATGGAAACCACAGAGGAGGCAGAAATCAGAAGGGAGGAAGGGCTGAGCACTGTTTTGCAAATCCTGGGGAGGGTGAGGGGGGTGTTACTTTCCTTGATGAGTAAAATCCAAAAGCACCATTTTTCTCTCACTGGTAGCCCCCGCACTGGGGAGGGACTGGCCCCCATTTCTCACCAGAACATAGAACGGAGAGCAGGAGAGGGATTGCCGCTCTGGGGGGGAGCCAGCAGGCCCCGGCGAGGCGGGAGGCAAGGGTCAGGGGAGGGGAGAAAGGCCTGGGGCGCAGGCTGTGGTGGGTGTGTGGATTGGGGCTCGGGGGTCAGGGCTCTGGGACTGGAGGTTGGGAAATGGGGGTCAATAGTGTGGAGAGGCAGAGTTGGGAGGTAGGGATGGGGAGTTGGGAGTCAGGGGGTGGGGAGATGGGGTTGGCCACACGGTCTGGGCTCCCGTGAGCCAGGGTCGTCCCCCTACCGAATGGCCCCAACTTCCCAACTGTCCTCTTGGCACTGCCCTGCAGTCCTCTGTCTGTGATCCTTGTCAATAATAACCAGACCTTTTCCTGCAAAACACAAACCAACCTGGGAATGTAAGTTGGTGCAGCCACTATGGAAAACAGTATGGAGGTTCCTCAGAAAACTAAAAATAGGACTGCCATATGATCCAGCAGTCCCACTCCTGGGCCTATACCCAGACAAAACTATTATTCAAAAAGATACATGACCCCTCTGTTCATAGCAGCTCTATTCAGAATAGCCAACACATGGAAACAACCTAAATGTCCAACAACAGATGAATGGATAAAGAAGATGTGGTAATATATACAGTGGAATATTACTCAGCCATAAGAAAGAACAAAATAATGCCATTTGCAGCAACATGGATGCAACTAGAGATTATCACACTGAGTGAAGTAAGTCAGAAAGAGAAAGACAGATACCATATGATATCACTTGTATGTGGAATCTAAAATATGTCACAAATGGACCTATCTACAAAACAGAAACAAACTCACGGGCATAGAGAGCAGACTTGTGGCTGCCCAGGGTGGGAGTGGGGGAGGGAGAGGGATGAACTGGGAGCTTGGGGGTTAGTAGATGCAAACTATTACATTTAGAATGGATAAACAACAAGGTCCTACCGTATAGCACAGGGAACTATATCCAATCTCTTGGGATAAACCATAATGGAAAAGAATATAAAAAAAGAATGTATATATGTGTGTATAACTGAGTCACTTTGCTGTACAGCAGAAATTAGCACACCGCTGTAAATCAACTGTATGTCAATTAAAAAAAAAAGTCACAAACCAAACAACCTCCCCTCTTGGACAGAGTAGGAGGTGCAGAGGGCATCAGTGGTGGCTCCAATAGATTCCAGGGCCCCAGATGAAAGCAAGCTCCCCAGTTTTCAAAGGAGCCCCATAGGCTGCAAGGCATTCCCGAGACAGAGGTGTTGTTTTTTCTTTTTTTACAGTGGTTTTATTTATTTATTAATTACACAAATGCCTGAATATATTCTCCTTAAAAAACAAAACAAAACATTCGGCCATTAGATAAAGGTATAGCCCCTCCAAGTTGTCTCATAATTCCCTCCCTCATCCCTGAAGACATCCCTGGTTTATCTTCCTCCAGACCTTTTAAGCACTTTTACAACATATACACGTGTCTGCAGAGAATTCATAGAACTGTGCATTGTTTTATCTGTTTATAAACATAATGACATAATACAGTATGCACCGTTCTTCAACTTTTCACTCAGCGCAATGCTGTTGAGAGTTCTCCAAGTTGATACCTGTAGATCTAGGACATTCCTCTTAACGGGTCCCAAGTGCAGGAGCAGACAAGTTTTCTCATGTGGGTGAACGCGCAGACTGCTTCTAGTTTTTCGCTATCACAAATAATTCTTCAGTGAACTTTCTGGTTTGTGGCCTCCCGTTTTCAGGAGGCAGGATTTCTTTAGGGTAGATAATGAGAATTGCAATTACAGGTCAGAAGACTTTGTTTTAAATTTGGGCGGTTTATTGCTATTTCCAAGGTACTCGCCAAAGTGGAAGTTCCAGTTTATTTCCCCACAGCCGCTTTTACTCGACGCCCATCTTGGGGTGAGACTGATGGGCTATGGGCTCTTTAGCCAGCCGGGGCTGGGGCCCCGTGGACACCAGGGGTCCCTTGGCCAGACCAGTGAGCTTTTCTGATTGGGCCGTGGGAAGGGCAGGAGGAGGGGACCTCACTGGAAAGTGGGGCGTGAAAGGGCCCTCGATGGGAGGAAGGATGGGAATAAATGTGTGGGTGATGGGGGTGATGAGCTCAGGATCGATGCCTGGTACTCATGCCTCATCCCTGGAGAGGCAGCTGACAGGCCAGCATAGGACTGCGAGTCACCTGAGGTCACGAGAAAGGTTTCGCTACCTTGGGTGGCTGTCACACAATAAACCCCAACCCGCCACAGACTACCGGTGGCTAGAGATCCACGTGGCTGGGTCGCCTCTCAGCCCACCAAATCCAGATCTCTGAGGGGTGGGTGACATGTCTGTCCCACCCCTCATGGCCCCAACGACAACACAGAGAGGGCCTGCAGCCTGTCCTATGCTGGGTGGGCTGTCCCCAGGGGACTTGGACCTCCTCAGAAGGAGGTCCTTACTCTTCACATGGCAAGTGCCCTTGGTGACAGAAGGGACAGAGTCTGCTAGATCCCAAGTTAAAACTGGTTCTCCGTGCAGCCAGTTCTGCAGACGGAGCTCCGTGAGCCTCCACAAAGATTCTGGGAGCTCTTCTCATCCCAGTTTAGGCCTCCTTCTCCCTCAAACAGAGGTGGTGGCCGGGGGAGACGCTAGGTCCATTCTCCTTCCAGACCCCCCATAAAGAAGGCCTGGCTGCCCACCCACGACCGGCACTGCTGCCCTGGTCGGCCGCCCAGCCTCCCCCGGAGGAAGCTGACAGAGGCCCCGTGCTGGGCCAGCAGCTGGTCCTGCGGGCGGATTCGTGATCTGGGAGGAGCCGCATGTGCCGAAGCTCCTGCTTCTGGCGTTTCCACTGTGAGATGATTTTCAGTAAATTCTCCCTCAAGCCCTGAATATTGATCTCCGAGCTCCGGAAATAAAATTGTAATTTTCCCAAAGACTGTTTGAATGGAATGTCCAGACAGGATGGGGAAGCGAGTGAGACCCCTGCCGGCTCCTGAAGTTGCCGGTGAACTTGACATCTGATTCGGAGACTGTGCTACTGTCTGGACTGAGCACAGCGGTGGCAACGTCTTGGGTACCTATTAATCTTTTTAAAAGATGCCCCGGATAGAATGACCAGCTCTTGGAAGTGGGGCAGGCGCTCAGCTTGGACAGTCCAAGCCTTGGACTTGGGCAGGCGTCTCTGCAGTGGGACGCTTGTCTTCATCTAGGTGAGAAGGTGCTTTGCTTTGGAAAGAGCAGGGCTCTCCTCACCCTGTGTGCTCGGTCTCCCAGAAGGTTTGGGTCTGTCTGAGCAAGGCTAGCCTTGGGGTGAACTCCCTGCTGACTGTCACCTCTCAGCTACCCCTCCAGGCTACCCAGGTACAACCCCATGCTATGTGCGCCCCACGTTGGCCCTGCTTTGGGGTGTGACAGTGCAGGCCAAGTTCCCAGGCCGGGCTCACTGGCTTTCGCTGCACCCAAGGTGCACACGAGGCGCCACTGGCATAATCGTTTGGATTTAATTGGCTCCAGCACCATCTCTGTTACAGGGGCCCTCCAGTCCCCTTAAAAGTCTCTTTCAGGTGTTCCTGGTGGGGTCCCCAGAGGGATTCTTAAGGAAACTCAGAGTCCTCCCACTTCCTGTGCTTCAAGTGGGCTGCCCAGAAAGCTCCACCGGGGGCACCACGTCTCTGCACCACCGCTGCCCAGTCTCCCTCATGCAGAAACAGAGCTACGTGAGGGTGGTGCCTTTCCACGCCCCCAAGGCGGTGCAACCACACCGTGCCGGGCAGAATCGAGGTCCCGGCAGCCAGACTGCGCTCCAGGTAGAGGTGAGTTGATGGTCACACTCTCTCCCCAGGGCCCCACAGCAGGTGCTGCTGGGACCCTGCACCTCCCAGAGTTCCACGTGAAAGCAGCCCCTGCGGCCTCTGTCCCCAGCCTCCCCTCCGGGGTGTTAGTTTCAGGTTCTCCTCCCTCTGCCCCGTGTGATAACCCGGCATAACAAATCATCCAGTGTAATGGCTCAGAACAACCGTTTACACGGCTCGGGATGCTGGGGCCGGCACGGCCGGTCTCAGCTGGACTCATTCGTGGGTCTGCAGCCAGTCCTTGGGTTGGCGGGAGGCTGATAGTTCAAGCCAGCCTTGCCTGTGTGTCTGCTGGTTGGCAGGCTGTCGAACGGGCATGTTACATTCTGGCAGGCTAACTAGGGCATCTTCATCTGGTGGCAGGGCTCCCAAGCGTGGCAGGAGGGTCGGCCCCGGTGGGTGAGCCCTTGCCGAGGCCTCTGCTTTTGTGAATGTCTTATTATCCAAGGTGAGTCACGTGGCCAATCCAGATTCAAGGGCTGGTGAAATAGACTGTACTTCTGGATGGGAGGGGCGGCAGCATCACTAAGCAAGGACATGGACACAGCAAGGAGAATTTGAGACCGATTTTGCAATCTACTGTGTGTCCCTAACCACTCTCACACAACTCCTTGCAGCCCCTCTTCCCTACGTGCAAATCCATGCCTACGAGCAGAGCCCTGCTGGCTTCATAGGCACGGCCAAAAGCCCTGGGTGAGCCAGGGATGCCCTCTCTGCAGCCTTCCCCACTCATCCGTTTTCCTGCATCTCTTCAGCATCTCTGTGTTTGGCTGGACTGCCAGCTCATGTATAGGGAGCAGGGCTGGCTCACAGTGGCTAGGCAGCCCCAAGAGCCAGCCAGTCCTCTTGAAGGGAATAAGCACTGACCATCTTGGCTCGGGGCTATGGACTCACCCATTTGTGTCACAGTTGTTCTGTAGGTGGGCAGGGTTAAGAGTGACGTCATGGGGCATCTCGCCCACCTTCACTCCTTGAGGATGAGGGTCCTGGTGCTTTCCTGCTGTCCCTACTTCTCACATGACCACTGAAATAAGGATGGCAGCCATCCTGAGCCAGGGGCTGTGCTGAGGGTCTTATGGGATCACCCATCTAATCTCTTCGACAATCCTCTGAGCAGAGACCCATCAGCCCCATTTTACCAAGGCAGAAGCTGAGGCTCACAGAGGTTGGGTAACTTGCCCAGCACCACACAGTGAGTAAAGTAAAAAAGCCAGGAATGGGATCTAGGTTCCTGCATCCACATTCCTAACCTCCGTGTACATGCTCTCGGATAATAAGTATCATAATAAGGAAAGTGACCACTGCTATATTTGTAGAGTGTTAAGCTGTTCCCCAAGAGCCCTGGTGTTCAAGGTCTCCTCTGCCCCTTAGAACTGCCTCTTACGGGAAGCAAAAGCACCCTGTTGTCTCCAAATGGCAAAAGTGAGGACCAGAGAAGTCAGGGGACCCAGGCTTCTGATTCTGAAGTCCATGCACTTCTTTTCTTTCTCCACCACATGATTTCTAACAGGCTGTTCACGCTTGGGGATGTTTATTAGGCAATGATATGGAGGCAGGGCTAGGTAAGACCTGTAGAGCTAAAGAAATGAAGATGATGTATCCTCTCATGTAAACTGAAAAGAAAAACCATGAAACAAGAAACTCACACTTGTGCTGAAATGAAAATCGCTGCCTTCTAGAATTTTTGATTGCAATACTCAGGATTAGTTTGTCCAAGTTGACCTTTTCAAGGTTTTATTTGGGGGGAGCTGCTGGCACCCCAAATTGGTACCCACAATATTGTGTGTCACAGGAATTTGTGTATATCTCCCAGCATCTTAACCCCCACCTGTTGGGGAGAATTGGATTTAGTGAGATGCCGGGCTCCCAACCCTTCCTTCCCCTCTGCAGAAGCCCAAAGGGACAAGATGGCCAGAGCATGGGCATGAGGCTTGGGCTCTGTCAGTGGCTACACTGCCCGCCAAGGGCTTTGGCCATGCAGGGAGTGAAGCCAGGATGCTGGATGCTGTGTCAGTTCAAGGTGATGTCCAAGAGTAGGGGTAGTGGCAACAATTAAGGGCAGCAGTGTGTGGTGTGGCCTGGCTGTGCACTTAGCTACCAGCCTGCCTGGTTCCCTTCTGTTTGTTCTGAGTCTGCCTCTCCTTCAGATGTGCCTCCTAACCCCCTCCTGACACATCCTCTACTTGAGGATGACCAGACTCAGGGGCTCTTTGTTACAAAGAACGCTGATGAGCATGGGGCTTAAAATGGGAAGAGACTGCAGGCAGGCAGCCCCGGAGGCTTGGCGTTGACATGGGGAAGTGGGAAGGGGCTGCAAGGAGGAAGAGGTGGGGGACATGGCGGGGGTGGGGGGGACAAGGCACTGAGGAGGAAAAGCGGACAGATGTGAGGTCAGGAGAATGAGGAGTCGCAGGTGACCCCAGTTTTGCTGGAGGCACAGACAGGTTAGGTGGCTGCTGGGGACATAGTCTGTGGGTGATTTCATGAAGGGCAGAAGGCATCCCCCTTAAAATGACACCCTGACGGAAACCCACGAGAGGGGCAGTTGTGAATGTCAGCAGGAACGTCAGAGACATTCAATAACTTGGAGCGGGGCAGAGGGAGAGCCCATCCCCCGGGGAGATTTCTCTCCAGGACACAAGCCACAGAACACAAGCCACAGAACCCAACACTCATACTTTAGAATTTCATTCATTTTATCAAGATCTTGGAACGTGGTAATAAAGTTACACCAATGAATAGCCCCACACAACATGGGAAATGCAATAAAAGTGAAAGCAATAAAAGGTGGAGAGACAAGCCACTCGGCACGGGTACGACTCGGAAGAAATAAAAGTAATTATCACCTGTGCAACCTGGCCAGCCCACTCCGCGTGCGCGCAAGAAAACCATTTCAGAACTTTATTTCCTATATGGAACGTCGATAATTGGATGTATTTATAAGTCTCTCTGGAAGAAAACAGCTTGTGATTTCAAGATGAGAAAACAGTCTTTCAAACAGTGAAAACAATATACTCCCATTTTCACACACACACACGCACACAGACACACACACACACAAAGAGCTTGTTTCCTTCGATGTTTTTAAGGTGCTGTTGGAATGATTTGCCTTTCCGAAGGCACCGTTCCATTTCTCATCTTGAACTGCCTCATAGACCTTGGCAAAGTGCTCAGCAGGGACCACTTCATTTGAGGCAGTGATGGGGCTTCCTAGGGAAGGCACCCCCCCCCCGCCCCCCCGGGCTGCTGCCTGCCTCTTTCCTGCAGGAAGATGGATACCCAGGAGGGCTGGGCGGGGCCAGGAAGGGCAGGAGGAGTGTGACGTGGTGTGGGGCTCCTCTGGGGGTGCTGAGGGATGGTGGTGACGGCTGTGGCATGGTCTGGAGGAAGGAGCAGGCCAGGCTGGCCCCGGGAGTCGGAGAGCTATGGCTGCCGCTACTGCTGATGTTGCAGAGGCTGAGGGCTGGGATCCACCAGATCCGTGATGGAGAGGTGGTCTCCTGGGCGTTTCATTTCTATCACGCTCCTTCCTTCCCTACTAGGGAAGAGCTTGGGTTAGACTATGCCACCCCCATCTCCCCTCTCCCACCCGCACATGCCTGCACCCTTCTCTTCCTTCTGTTCAGTCTCTTCGGTGCTAGTTTCCTGAGCCCAGTCTTCCATCGTCAGCAAAAGCAAATAGTCACAAAAACCCCACATGCCGCCCTGTGTGGGTTTCACCACCGAGGCTGGTGCCCCCATGCAGTTAGCACAGAGCCTCTTGCCAGCACCTCCTGCGCCAGATATGGGCTCGGACCCCACTGCTCTCCTGCTCAGAATCTCTCAGGAACCCCCAACTCGTCACACAGCCCTGCTCTCGGCCCTCCCAGATGGTGGGTTCCTTGGGGCCAGTGCTGAGGGCCCCTCTTCCTCCTCGGCCCAGACCTCCAGCGCCGGGTCTGGGCCCCGTCCCCTCCCAGACTGGCACGTGAGACAGCTTGGTAGTAAGGGCAGAGCTGGCATCCAGTGTGGTCACACAGAGCCTTCCGGCAGACCAGCATCCTCAGATGTAGCAGAAGATGGAAGGGGCCCGTGTCCTGCTTTTGCAGGGACGCCCCTGCGAGGCCCCAAGTCAGAGTCTGGCTGGTCGCCACCTCTGGGCCAACCACCTCCAGGCAGCCAGCCATCAGCAGGGTCCATGGAGCTGCGAGAGCTTTGTGCCCGGGTCGAGCGGTGCGGGCAGAGCAGGGAAACCTGGCAGTGTCACAGGGACAAAGGGAGCCACGGGAGCTCCCAGGAGAAGCCTTCCTGGGACCAAGTTTCTCTGTGGTCTCTGGCTGGGGCAGGGCACTTCCTGAGAGTCGTGATGCCCTGGCCACTGGGCTGGCTGAGCGCAAACGCTTCCCAGCCACTTGTAGGTCACGATGAGGGGAGACTGTTTCAACCAACAGTCTATGACCTCAGAGGGGACGCTGTGTGAGGCCTGAGTGTGCTGGCTGGAGCTCTCCCTTGCTGATTTATACTCTCTGGCTCCAGCTCTCTAAAATCAATCTTTTCCCAATTGCCTCCTGGCTTCCTGCAGCGTTCAGGGTCGGCCCTGCTTGAGCAATCTTCACCCACTCCCAAGGCTGCTTCTCCTGGAGCCCCTGCCAGAGCCCTGATCAGGGGTGGGGGGCGGGTGGGGACAGCCCTGCCAGAGCCTCTGATGGGGAGGCGTAAGCAGTAGCAGGGCAGCCCTCTGTGCCAGGCTCACTGGCAGGGCAAACCCTCCATCCAGACAGACCAGGGTGGGCAGGAATCAGGGGCAGGCCGCTCCCACCCCCCAGCACTGCCCACAAACAAGGGAGCTCCACTCAGCTGGTAGGTGCCCTCCCCCTATTATCTTGTGGCTGTTTAGGATAATTACTTCTTTTTCATATTAATAAGCACGCAGAGCTGGCAGTTGGCTTAATTTTCACATATTTTTTGTCAAAA
This sequence comes from Aethalodelphis obliquidens, assembly GCF_003676395.1. NCBI lineage: Eukaryota > Metazoa > Chordata > Mammalia > Artiodactyla > Delphinidae > Aethalodelphis > Aethalodelphis obliquidens. The sequence continues at coordinate 4,027,035 of NW_020837987.1, read as the reverse complement.
TAAATGGTGGAGGGGCTGTGATTAGCTCCCGGGCAGGTTTTCCTTCCACAAAAGAGCATGAGGGGCTTCCCTGGTGGCGCAGTGGTTGAGAGTCCGCCTGCCGATGCAAGGCACACGGGTTCGTGCCCCGGTCCGGGAAGATCCCACATGCCGCGGAGCGGCTGTGACCGTGAGCCGTGGCCGCTGAGCCTGCGCGTCCGGAGCCTGTGCTCCGCAACAGGAGAGGCCACAACAGCGAGAGGCCCACGTACGGCAAAAAAAAAAAAAAAAAAAAAAAAGAGCATGAGAAGCTCATTCTGCTCACCCTTCGTTATTTTTAAAAAGTGTCCAGTCTCTTTAGCTGAAGGTGGGAAACTGCTTAATGGGAAGTGGGGGGCGGGTCCAAGTTCTCAGGGCAATGGGCTGGGCAGTGGGGTGTGGGGCTTATACCTCTGCTCTCCTCCCTGGAAACTGGCAAGAGGGCGGACAGATCGTCTCTGGGGTCCTGCCTGGAGGAAGCGGGAAGGGGGAGGAAGGATGGAGTTTCCCTCTTCCATCAACTCTCCTTGGTCTTATCTCTGTCAGGGAGGTGGGAAGGGCTATCTGGAGGTGCCACCTTCCTCCTCATGGCTTTGGCCGTTTTAGCTGTGCCACAGGCTGAAGGTGCCTGGATGTCTGCTCATGAAACCCTACAGCAGCCCCGTGAGGCGATACCATTAGCCCCCACCTGTCAGATGAGTAAACCCGGGATGGTGCTAGGACTTGAAGCAGGCACGCTGTGTCACCCACCCTGCTTATGCTCTCGTTTGATTCCTCCCCCTCTTTAAGGGGCCTGCTCTCTTCCCAGCTTTGTGGGAACAAACAACAGCTGCTTCTCCATCTCCGAGTCCCTGGGGCCTCCCTAGCTCAGCCATGGTGACCCGCATTCTTGTTCTGACAAAGAAACAAGAGGCACTCCCAAACCCAAGGTCTTCAAAGAGAAGCTACTTCTAGCTGTGAGATAGCTGGGGGTGGGGTAAAGAAGCCCATGGGCACGTGCTGGGCCTCACATCCTGTCCACACACATCTGCATAACCCTCGTGGGGGCTGGGACTCAAGGGGTAACCTCTCCCATCAGCCCTGGGGCCCCTTCCTTTACTGAGCCAGTGTGAATCACTACCAACTCACTACTGCATGAGGTCAGCCCCTGTGTGAACTCAGGTGAGTTATCCACCTCTCTGGGCCTCGGTTTCCTCATCTGTAAAATGGCATTAAGGACAGAGCCTACCTCACAGGGCTATTGTGAGGATTCAGTGAACTGACATTTGTAAAGCACTGGGGCACACTGAGTGCCCCGTACCTGTTAGTATTACTATTATTCTAAGGCACCGGCAACACAGGGAGCTCCCCTGGAATATCTACTTACCACCACCCTTCCTGTCCCACTCCCCAGCCTTCTGGAGGACACTGCACCCAACAAGAGTACCCAGCAGGGCAGAGGGGGATGCCCACAGTTCTTCTGAACTGTGCCCTCCCTGTGCCCACTTCTCCCCAGCCCTCCTCACTGGCCTCCCTGTCCCCAGGTCCTTCTCCATTCTGCAGTTGAAGGAGCTTGGAAAGGGCCCAACAGACCTAACTCCCCATCCCCATATTCAAGGCGGTGCAAGATCTGACCCTTGCTTACCTCTGAGGCTGCACCTCTCACTCCCACACCCCCCTCCTGGACACTGAACTTTTAGTTTATTCCAATTGCCCTGGCCTTTGCTCCAGCCATTTCCCTTCTTAAACAACAGCTGTCACCTCTGCCCCGTCCCTTGACTGGGTCAGAGGCTCCCTCTCCCAAGGTGTCCTTCCCCTGGGCAGGCTGGGACGCCAGGTCAGGGTCAGAATCAAGGTATCCACTGCGCCGGGAAGTTCCCTCCTATTCTGGAAAGGCCTCTGCCTCCACCCGAGCCCCGCCCCTCGCCTGCAGCCGGGGGCCGGCGAGTAGATAGATTCATCTCCTCCTTCAGGGCTCCGCCCCTCCGGGTCCTGCGGAGCCTTTCCACTAGAGGAGGCGGGGCAATGGCTCCTGGCCCCGCCCAGGCCCCGCCCCGCGAAGTGGGACCCGGTGGGGCTCAGCTGACGCCTCACTTCACGTGACGCTGGAGCTGGGCAAGCATGGCGGCGGCCACCGGGTGAGTGCTGTTGCTGTCCCCGGCCCTTGCATGGCGGCGCGGAGCGGGGGCTTGGGCCTCCCGGCTGGACAGTGGCTGACAGCCCCGTTGCAGGGCCGCGTCCCCGCCGGGCGTGCAGTGTGGCCGCGGGCAGCGCGCTTCTTCGCGCGGGTTGGGCGTCCAGCGCGGGGCGTCTGGCTGCGCGTCCGAGTCAGCTCCCTGGCCACTGCCCACTTCCCTCGGGGCCGCAGTGGCGTTCAGGCCCCACTCGCGCGTGTGGAGTCCCCACTGTGCGGCCGAGGTGGGGTCCACGCGCACATTCACGGTCACGACCCTCAGATGGGAAGACTGCGTTGCCAGGGCGCTGGGGACCTGGGGGCCCTCGGGAGGAGGCAGCGTTTGAGATGGGCGTGGAATCCCCTCCCTAGCGGGGCACTTCTCCTCTTCCTTCAGGGCCAGATGGAACTTCTCAGAGAAGTTCTTCCTAAGTTCTTCTCAGAGAAGACTTCCCTAAGCACCTATCCTACTCTTATCACCACCTGGTAAATTATATAGTACATAACAACAAAAAAAGAAACAACTCGTTTCTTGTCTTCTCTCCATTTAAAGTGTGAGGTCAGGGCCTTTGTCTCGTGTGCTCCTGGACATTGTTAGTACCTGTCTTGCACGTAGTAGATGCTTCATAAATTCTGCTGAATGAAAGAATGCTGAATGGTCCTAGTGGCAGGAGATGTGGACAGGTGGGCTCACTGAAGCGTTGGGGAGTGTCCCTGATGAAGGAACATCTGAACAAAGGTTGAGAGTTCAGAGTGTTCTGGGGACGAGGGACAGTGGAGCGTGTCCCTGTGCTGGAGGGCAGTGTCCCAGCTGGCTTTTCCGGACTTTGTCCTAAGGGACTGGAAACTTCCAAGGGTTTTTAATCTGCTCAGATCTGCTTTTGAGAAGACTATCCCCTGGGCTATATATGAGTTCAGGGCAAGGGCCAATTATGGGAGCGGCATTTGGGCCTGGAGATGCTGGGGGCTGGGAAGGGGAGTGGTAGAGAGAGGGCAGTGCCCCAGATGCCAGGCTGGAAATGAGATCAGAATGGGGGAACTGGGACTAAATGCATCTCTCTTTTTGGAAGGTAGGGAGAGTGGCAACAGAAAATGGCCCCCTCAGTTGGCCCCCAACTCCAAGGTTGGGAGAGCTTAGGACATGCAAATCAAGCACTTAATAGGCACCTGCTGTATTCCAGGAACAGTACTGGGCCTACCCTTACGTGTTCATGGGCCACTGGGGTAGGTGTCATGCCTCTAGTCTTGGTGTGTGCCATTGACGGGCATGGATTCTGAGCTCAGAGGAGAGTGTGGGTAGGCTTCACTCCCTGGATGATATTTGTGCTAGTCCTTGAGCACCCCTGAGGCAGAGAGCTATGCTTGCAAAGTCCCAGATGAGTGTCAAGGAATCTAGGGCCAGATCCTTGAACCCAGCCTGTGACCCTGTCTTGTTTTTTTTTTTTTTTTGCGATATGCGGGCCTCTCACTGTTGTGGCCTCTCCAATTGCGGAGCACAGGCTCCAGACGCGCAGGCTCAGCGGCCACGGCTCACGGGCCTAGCCGCTCCGCGGCATGTGGGATCTTCACGGACCGGGGCACGAACCCGTGTCCCCTGCATTGGCAGGTGGACTCTCAACCACTGCGCCACCAGGGAAACGCTGTGACCCTGTCTTAAAGAGCAGAGTGAGCAGTAGGTGTAGGCCAGTGCCCAGATGTGGGTCAGTTACCCCTATATCTGGGCCACCAGGTGGTCACAGGGAGTTCCAGGGGCTGCATTTGGATTCAGGGCTCCATGCTGGCTTGAGGTCTGCTGCTCTCCTGAAGAGACAGGGAGCCAGGCTGGTGATTGGATGGGCGTGAGTCTAGAGCTGGCTGAATCCTGGAAGGAGGGCGCTTATAGCAAAACTGATTCTCTGGGCCATGGAGCAGGAAAACTGAGTGACAGAGGCCTTGGAGAGGTGTGTAATCGGAAGGGAGACCTGACAGGTGCAGGCAGCTTCCAGAGATTGGCAGGATCTGCTTGGCAAGAGCCGTCCCAGGCTGGTATGGGTTACCCTGCTGGACACTTAGAGCCCAGCAGATTCTTTAAGTGGAAGAGGCTGCCAGTGTGTTTCCAGCAAAGCTCGGTGCCCAGCTGCATACACAGGACAGATGAGAGTGTCAGGCATAATGAGGCGCCATACCGTCAAGTCACAGCCACAGGCTCCCCAGGAGTTGGATTTGGTTGCCTGGAGAGTCCTTCTAGACCCTGGGCTCAGGGAGGCCTGGGTGCTTGGAGTGTGCTCCACGTGATGGGGGGAGTAGTGGAAGCCCTAAGCTGGTATCTCAGATTCAACTAGAAACTTCAGAAGCTCTTCTGGGGGGTGTTTAAGGGCTGATCCTGCTCTGTCCTGCCAGCCTGGGCAGGGACTTCAAGTTTGAGACAGAGGGTCCCACAGCCCCCAGAGAGTCTGCCGTGAGGTCGTCTCCAGCCCCTCCCCTAATCCAATATCACTTGGTGGGAGGGAGCCCTGCCTTCTCCTTGAGTCATGCCTCGAGCTTCCCATGGACAGAGATGAGACTTCTCTGCTGTTGCCAGACCTGCTGCATCGGCTCCCCCACATGGCTTTTTCCTTTCTCCACCTCCCTTTGCCCACTCACCGGCTGGCCCTGGAGAGTCCTCATCCTCTGACATGTTGTTCACATACTTGCAGATTCAGCTCAGATGGTTCCTCCTCCTAGAAGCCTTTCCTGACCCCCCTCCCTCCTGACCTCCAGTCAAGGCTTCCTGCTCAATATTCCAGAGAATCCCAGTTTTTCCCACTGGCAGGAGGATGCTCTTCTTCATCTGCACTCCTGCCTATCACGGTTGGGTGAGAGGTTGCTCCCCTTCATGTCTCTCCGGCATCCTTGGAGCCCAGGGACCAGTTCAGTTTGTGTCTCCAGGGCCCTGTGGCCGCCCAGTGATTGGTGCTAGGTGACACGGTGCCTAATGAATAAGAGGAGGATTTACTTTACTAGTCCGACATGCCATCCTGCTTTGCACGGAGCCCTCAGTGATTGACGAAGGGAGCTGTGGGTGGGAGTGGGAACAGAACTCTGAATAGGGTGAAGGAGTATCTTTTTTTTTTTTTTAAAAACACCTTTATTGGAGTATAACTGCTTTACAATGGTGTGTTAGTTTCTGCTGTATAACAAAGTGAATCAGCTCTACATAAACATATATCCCCATATCTCTGAAGGAGTATCTTTAATTCTTTAACTGAGTGACGCTCAGGGAGCTGCTGCCCAGAGGGCTTTTGCCCGGTGATAAGCAGCAGGTGAGCTGCCCTGAGTGTGTGCCTGTGGGGTCATAGTTCACGCTGGAGTCAGCATTTCTGGAGGGCAAGTATCTGGAGGAGCCAGGTTCTGGATCAGAGCCCGTCCCCACCCTGATATGAACCTGGTGCTCTTGGAGAAGACGCATTGGGTTGACCTTGGGGGCTGGGGGGAGGGGTGGGTCTGTGGGAGGCAGGCTGGCCACCGAGTGCCCCTTTGCCTTCCCATGCCCTTCCCCAGGCCTGGTCTGACTCCACACAGGTCCCTGTGTGTGCTTAGCCCCCCGACCCTCCTCAGGAGAAAGGTAGGCAGGGTGGGAGATGCTGACCAGCTGCCGTGAGGCCCCTGCAGCCAGGGTGAGCGGTCTGGCCCTGCTGACAGGCAGCCGGAGGGCTCGGTGGGCTCGGTGCCTGGCCTGAGCTGGAGGCTATGGCCAAGGAAGCAGGCGGTCCTTGACTGGCCTCTCTTGCCGGAAGCTTAGCAGCATGGCCCCATCCAGAAGTGGTGTCCCATCCTAGTGCAGGGATCTTGTCCTTGTCTGTGCTGTGGACCCCATGGGCATCCGTGAGACCTTTACATGACTCTCAGCGCGACGAAATAAAATACAGAGGATTACAGGGAAAACCAATTATATGGAAATACAGTTATAAAGATGTTAAGAAATAAATTTGTGGTATAGTAGTATATGCTTCTTTATACATTAAATAATAAAAGCAGCAGGTCTAAGAACCACCTCAGTGTTGAAGTAGTGATGAGTAAAAGTGGTATTTTGAGGTACTGTGACATCAGTAAGGTGACATGAAAATACCTCGGATTTCTGTTGGTGACAGATTCACACACTGCCGATACTGTTGTGGTTTGTTGCTTACATTAATAATTGAAGAAAATGTTAATTTAAAGGTGAGGTTAGAAAAACTAAAGATATAATTTTTTTTCCCATCCAAGTAGGTGGACTCCCTGAACACTATGCATGAATCCCTTGGGTGAGAACCCTGCAGGTGGCCGTTGAGGTCAAAGGAGGGGCTGACTCAGTGCTGATCTGGGGGACGGGAGAGTTTTGGAGCAGTGGTATCACACCTCCCGTGGGGGCTGGTCACTGGCCGTGTCCTGGGCTCTAGCAGTTGGCAGGGGGTGGGCTGGCCCCTGGGGGCTGGAGCTTGTTCTGTGTGTCTCTTTGATACCCTGGAGCCCTCGTCTGCCAGTCCCTGCGGTCTTCCCCGGGCGTTGCCTGTGCCCTTGGCTGCCTGCAGTAAAGTGCCTTATTTATACTTGGACTCGGGGACGACCTGGCTTTTGCCTTTTAGATTCCGGGTGCCAGTTAGCAAAAGCTCCAGCAGAAACCAGTTGGGGATGTTTTATGGGTGCTGCTTTTGCTGAACTTGCAGGGCGAAGCCACCTGCGATGGCTCTGGGCCCAGCATTCTCTCTGAGGGGTTGGTTTATGTCATGAGAAATCAAAGGGCATGTCTCTATAAACCTTGATTCTGGGGTACCCTGCCGTGATGAATGACTGCAGCCGTCGGCGTGCCTGGGGGCTCTGGCCAGGCTGCCTTCCTCTGTTCCGGCTGAGCCCATGGACGACTAGATAGTGTTGCAGATTTTGCAGGAGCAGCTGATGCTCACAGGAGGGGGGAGCGTATTGAGTTTCCTGTCTTGACCTGGGCTGCTTGGCCCTTGGGCCACAAAGGTCCTGTCTGGGTGCCCTGAGGAATTTAGGTCTCTCAGAAGGTTCTGGATAAGACAAAGCCCAGCCCTTCTGAGAGCCTTCCAGGTGGGGACGTGGTGGCAGTCCAGGTGGACCCGGTAGCTGGTGTGTTTAAGGAAGAACGTGTGTGGGGCGTGAGGCATGGGGGTGGTGGGGGGGATGAGGTGGGTGGGGCTGTGCAGGCCGCCGGCCGAGGCTGGGCACTTTCAGGCAGTTGTGCTGTTGAGTCTGCATGGGTCTAGGCACCTTTGGCCGAGGCCATCTGCAGCAGTGCCTTGGTGCTGTTCACTCTGGGCCGCTGGGAGTCTGTAGAGACGAGGCTCTTCCCTGAGCCCAGCCCCTCCATGGGCTTTGCTGAGTGAGGGGAAAGAATGGGAGGGAGCTTGGGGGACTCTGTGCACGGGTGTTGGTGGCTGCACTTTCAGTTCCTGATAGCACGGCCAGCTGGGGCGCTGGCGTGTTTGTGAGCTGTCACCTCTGTCCTTTCATCCTTGTGGCTGAGCGTGGCAAGCAAGTGGCACGGCTTAGAGGAAGCCCTGGCTTCTTGTGTCCACCCGCCCAGGAGGGTGAGTGGGGCCCATGCCCGGGAAGGGGGACAGCAGGGAGGCTATAGTCCTGTCAGCATGTGCGGGGTGGGCAAGACCCCTCCACCCTTCCTGGCCAGGCCGGCCCAAGGGTTCTGCTTCCTGCCCCTCTGGGGCTGATGTGGCAACTTCGCACAGCTATGTGGGTGGCCGCACCTTGTGACAGTTGTTCACTCAGCAGGTATTTATTGAGTACTTGCTGTGTGCTAAACATAGTGCTAGCACGGGGCGGCAGGGACCAGAGCAGACCCAGATCTCTCTGTTCATGGGCTTTCCATTCTAGTGGACAGAGGCGGACCTCACCAGCAAGCACCAGGACACATTTATGTCGGAGAGTGAACGCGTCCTTTCAGCAGGGACTTGGACGAGCCTCAGTCCGAGGGGTGACTGAAGAGAGTGTAATGCAGGGTGGGCTTACACAGCCGTGGGCAGGCTGGGCGGGGGGAGAATGAGTGGCCTTTGTAGCTCCAGGTTTCCCCAGGAAGGGAGCCGGGAATGGATTCTCTGTCCTCCGCCATCTCTTCCCACTCTCCAGCCTCTTGCTCTGCCTCCCAGTCACCAAATCCTCCTGGAGCTAACGAGGTCCTCGTGGGCCAGGCCTGGACAGAGTGGGAGAGTGGATTTGGAGACACGAGTGGGGGAAGCCTGGCCCAGGGCTAAGTGGGGGGACAGGCCGGGGAGAGAGATGCAAGGTTAGAGAGGGAAGCCAGGGAAAGCCATCCTGAGAAAGTACCATTGGAGCCAAGACGTGCAGGAGGTGTCACCTTCCTCTGAGGGTCCCATGGCCAGGTGAGTGTGGGAGGTGCCCCGGGGCCGTGAGGGCAGGTGCCATCTGCCCAACTCTCACTGCAGCCCCAGGCAGAGCCCCCTCCCTTGCACCAGCTCTGGGCTGTCCCTCCCCTCTTGGACCTCCATGCCTGCTGCCTGCGGGCCAGAGAGCCTGCAGGGCCTCCCTCGAACACACGTCACACCCACTGCCTGACTGCTGGCCCCCGGCCCGCTTGCTACGACTGCACTTCCTTCCTTTGTTTAGTCATTCACATGGCACTATTTTAGGTGCCGGGAAGGAGGCAAGGTCCCTGCCCTCACAGACCTTACACTTTACCCGGGGAGACAACAAGCAAGTGAATATATACTGTTGGGCAGCGATGCTGGTTCTAGAGAGGTGGGAAGAGAGTAGCGGATAGGTTTGGATGGGGTTATCGGAAAAGCTCCCGGGAAGGGGGAGCATTTCTCCAGAGGCCTGGGTAAAGCAAGAATGTGAGCCTGGTAGGCCCTGGGAGAGAGCATTCCTCACAGGGAACAGCAGCAGTGGAGGCCCCCAGTGGGAGCGTCCTCGCAGGTCAGGGAAGGGTGGGATGCCTGTGCGGCTCCCCTCAGCGCCTGTGGCTGAGAGTAAGTCTGCACCATGTTGTAAGGGCAGTAGAAGGCGGGGAGGGGTTGAGCAGGGTAATGCCTGCTGGGATTGCCACTTTTCAAGGGTCCCTCTGGGTGGGTGCAGACCAGGCTGTGGCAGAGGCTGGGGCCGGGAGCAGCTAAGGATCCTGCAGTTGTCCGGGTGGGAGATGGGGATGAGCCACATGGTCTGGGCTCCAGCTTGGAGGTGAGCTGAGGACGGAGGGGGTCCCGGAGGGGCCGGTGCGGGGCCGGGTTTCAGCAGAGAGCGTGGCCTCCAGTGTCCTGGGCACCGAGGCCCCCTGAGGACTGGGAAGCCACCTGCAGATTCAGGAGCACGGGGCCATTGTGGCCTGGCAGGGGCTGTAGTGCAGGAGGGGGTGGGCCAAGGTCTGCTGGCGTGGATTGAGGAGAGCACGGGCGGCCAGGACACGGGGATGGGCTGGGTGACTCTTCAGAGCATATTTATTGCAAAGGGAGAGAGAAACAGACGGCTGGCGAGCACGGGGGTCAAGGGGAGTGCTTTTATCTATTTATTTTCAAGCCGGGTGAGGGTCCTGTATGTCTGGATGCTGAGAATGGTCCTGAGAGGGGAAAATTGATGCTGGAGCAACTTGGGCGGGGGTGGGGAGAAAGGCGAGGGGTGGGGCAGGCCATGCCCAGGTGGAGGGGCAGCCTCGGGTGGGAGCAGCTGTCTAGAGGGGCCCAAGGAGGAGGGGTCTGGAGAGTGGGTGCTAGGAGGATAGGGGGTGTTTTCTCAGTGAAAAGGGAAGCCAGTGTGGGCGTGAGGAGGGATACCCGCCTGCTGTGCCAGGCCTGGCTCCGCCTGGCCTTCAGTGCCTGCTGCCCGCCGTCCTCAGGGCCAGCACCCCGAGGGCTGCCGCTCCGGGTGCACCGTGTTGTGCCTCCTCCTTGCTCGTGTGGCACCTGCGAGCCTGGCTCAGCTTAGGGCCTGGTGCTGCATGCCCTGGGCGTGTGTGTGTGTGTGTTGTGTATGTGTTGGGGACAGGTGGGTGTCCCGGCTCAGGTGAGGAACAGGCCAGGCTGCTGGGTCTGTGACTTGCAGAGAGGATGGCGGCCTGCAGACACATGGGCGGGGATCCAGTGTCGTCTGGGCCAGATCTCGCGTGGATGGGAAGCTCCTTGAGGGCTGGAATTGGGGGTTGGGGGTGTGTCTGCACACCACTGCAGACTTTCCTTCCGTGAGCTGCACCCGTCTACCAGTCACACAGACCCAGCTGCCTCTCCTCCCCGCTTGTGGTCCAGTGCCCAGGGACAGGAGGGGAGGGTGTGGTTGACAAGCCCCCGTGGTCCTCCGGCGGCCCAGTGAGGGGCTGTTTCTAGGTCACGGGCAGGCTGAGCTTGGACCGGCTTGCCACGTGCTAATGGGGGCCCTGCCTCTGGGTGGGGGACGCGCCTGGTGATGCTAACAGAAGCCTGCGTGGCGGCGTGTGCTTGTGTCTTTGCAGACCCTCATTTTGGCTGGGGAACGAAACCCTGAAGGTGCCGCTGGCGCTCTTTGCCCTGAACAGGCGGCGCCTGTGTGAGCGTCTGCGAAAGAACCCGGCGGTGCAGGCTGGCTCTGTCGTGGTGCTGCAGGGAGGGGAGGAGACTCAGCGCTACTGCACCGACACCGGGGTCGTCTTCCGCCAGGTGAGCCCAGCCGGCAGCCTCCCACATCTCTGAGTGTGCACTAGGCCCGCTGTGGGCTGTCTGCCCTCCTCCAGCATCAGGCCTGGTGGGCCTGGGCAGCTCTGCCCCCTGGGGGACCCTGAAGAGGCTCTCTGAAAGCAGGCCGAGGCTTGGGTCCCCAGGGAGCCCCCTCTGTAGGGGTCAGGGCTGTCGCCAGCCAGCCTCAGCTCTCTCAGGTCAGAGTCTGGAGAGACGATGCTCCTGGGAGAGCAAGCAGGCAAGGCTTCGTGGAGGAGGCAGTATTTGGTGTGAGCCCTGAAGGCCGGCATGAATTCTGACTGGTGGAGCTTGGGATGGGCTTTCTGGGCTCGGGGGTAGTATCCACAGGATTGGACCTCAGAGGGCGGGCTGGGCAGCCTTCCCTGGCCCGGGAGAGGTGCAGATGGGGCGGGCTGAGTTCCTGGGGCCAGATTCTGCCACAGCAAGGAGGACGGGGGCTGCAGAGGTCCTGGGAGGAGGCATGTGAGCAGGGTCTGAGCAGGAGTCGGCAGCCCGGGCATTGGTCCCGGCTTGGCCGGTGCCGACCCTGTGACCCTCACTGGGGTTTGGTTTCCTCCTCTGGGGAGTGGTCCAGGGGCTCCTCGAGGTTCTGGAACCCTGTGGGGCAGCGGGTGGCCCAGCTGCAGGAAGCCAGCTTGGATGTGGTGGCCTCAGCTGAGAATCACTGGCATCACTCGGTTCCCAGGAACGAGAACGAGGACACTGGACAGAGGAGCTCACCCAGAAAGCCAGGAGGGCCCTGAGCCGGCCCCACTTTACAGATGAAGAAACAGGCTCAGAGGAAAATGACTTGCTAGAGGTGGAGCTGGGATTATTTAGAACCCATCTCCCGACCCCAAGTCCAGCGCTCTCCTCTCCTCCCTGCGCTGCCCTGACTGGAGGTCTGATGCGCTGGGAACTCCCCAGGGGCAGGCAGAGCCGAGAGGACATGGGCGTCCAGCATCCGGGTCAGGGAGGAGGCAGGGGAACCAGAGGGTAGCTAAGTGTGGAGAGCGGGTGGTAAGGCGTGGCCTCTGCAGCTGGACAGCGTCCACCCCGCAGGGCACGGGCAGAGATCCACTGCCGGGAGCCACGGCCCAGTGTTTTCCGTGGAAAGCACCTCCTCCTGCAGGGCTTCCCTCTGCCGCGCCGTTCTTGCAGCTGCAAGCCTGCCGTCCCTGTTGCTGGAGACGTGCGGGTCTAAATAGGTTTTCTCGGACTAGTCTTGATGCTTCTTGAGGTTTCCATAGTCTGTGGCTTAAAAACCGATCTCCTAAACTCAGCTGTTGGCTCTCTTACTGGTGCTATGCAAGATTAATTTTAGAAGAGCGCCTCCTCCGCTTCATACCTTTGTAACGCTATTTTAGCTCCGTGTTTAATGCTAAACACTGAAGTCATCAGCTGCCCCGGGGGTGGGAGAAGGAAGGAAGAAGTCCTAAACGGAGGAGTCCGTTTCTGAGCAGATGCCTGGCCTGGGCGTCTAAGTCAAGGTGGCATCTTGCCTGCCTGCAGGCAGTGGGGGTAGCAGAGAGGTGGGGGGAGGGAGGGGAGTGCGGGCAAGGCGGAGGCGAACCTGTGGTGCTCCTGGGCACCCGTGTCTTAACCTGCCCTGTCTGGGACCTGACGCGGGTGGCCGGTGAGGTGGGGTGCAGGTGGGGCTGGGGCACGGGCCTGAAGCAGGGTCTGAGCAGCCAGCCAGGAGGAAGGAGGGGACGGCAGCCTGCAGCTGGTGCAGGGGGGCAGAGTGCTGTGGTGGAGGGTGGTGTGAGGCTGGGGGTCAGGCTCCGAGAGCCAGGGAGCCCGAGCTGACTCTCCAGGGTGCGGGGAGGAAAGCGCTCGGTCAGATACCCCACCTCTCTCCTTGCACCTCACGTTGCTGTCCTGCTGACGGGGTGACCTGGGTCCTTGTTCCCGCCACAGGAGTCCTTCTTTCACTGGGCCTTCGGTGTCACCGAGCCAGGCTGCTACGGCACGATGGACGTGGACACTGGGATGTCGACGCTCTTCGTGCCCAGGTTACCTGCCAGCCATTCCACCTGGATGGGAAAGTACGGAGCACCCCGGGGCGTGTGACCGTGCCTGCTGACTGCTGGCTGGCTGGGGTGGGGGTGGGTGCAGGGCCTGGGCTGTGGGTGTCAAGCGGCGGGGGGCGGGAGGCAGAATTAGCAAGGGGGAGGGTTAGTGAGCAGGCCCGCTAACAGCCTACTCTGGGCCAGAGCCTGTTACCCTTTGCTGGGAAGGAGTGTCAGAGCTGGAGACACAGACCACGGTCACGTTTGTTTGGAGGTACTATTAATTATTAATCTTGAAATTCCGGATTCCCAGCTTTGTTAAGATGCCCGAGGCTTTGGCCTGGGTCATTGGGAGGCAGCCCCTCCCTGGGTGTGGTGGGGAGGGCAGCCTGGGGCCCTTCTCTGAAGCCCATCACTGACGTGCAGTGCAGGGCGTTACTGTGTGCCTCCCGCCTGCCGGCCTCTGGGCTAGGCTCTGTGGCTCCCAGGATGTAGGCCCTGCCTCAGCTGGCTCACCTGGGAGACAGGGTCGTGCTCTAGGGCCGTGCTGTGGGAGAAGTGTGAGGCCAGAGGCCTGGGTGAGCCTGAGCGGCTGCCTCCCTCATCATCTGTGGTGCCTGCCAGCTTCAGGGCCCTTGGCCCTGTCCACCCCTCGCGGAAGCCGTTCCTGCCTGCTCAGAGGCACTGAGGCAGAAGCTGTACTTAACTGGGGATGCTTGAGGTGATCAGAGGATCCTGCCAAATGCTCGCCGCCTTCCAGCGTGTCGTTTCTGCCAGGAGAGTGCTTATTCTGGGCTAATGTATACGTTGCAGCCTTTGCTGCCTCGTGGGCCCAAAATACTCAGTACCAGGTAGGCTGGTGGGTCTGCGGCTGGTTTGAATGATAAGGCAGCCGGCTGCTGCAGGGACATTGCTCTGTGCAGAGGGCCAGGGAAGGGCTCCCACAGCTCAGCGGGCTTCTCCAGGGAGCGGGTCTGTGGTTACATCTGTGACATCGTGGTCACAGTGGTGGTCACTGTGGAGTGGTTACATCTGTGACACTGAAATGGGCGGCGAGGGTGCTGGGGACAGGCAGCTAGTAACGTCCACAGTATTGTGGCCACTCCCTATGGAGAGCTGGAACCTTTTCCCTCCTCCCGCGCTCAGCCAGGACCCGGGTGACTGCCTCGATGCGTGAACGTGGCCGTGTCACCGTGTGACCTCTGAGGCTAGACTGTGAAGTGTGCTACGGTTTCCACCTGGTTCTCGCTCCTCAAGCCCAGCCGCCACTCAGTGAGGAACCCAAACTCACCCACGTGGAGGGACCAGAGGCCCCGCTGACAGCCAGCACCGCCCGCTGGAGCGGGTGACTCCAAGCCCCAGTCCCTCAGGGCTTTGTTCCGAGCACCGACCTTCCGAGTCCGTGGACATGACACATGCTTTTTTACTCCGCTGCGTGTCAGGGTGATTTGTCACAAAGCCTGGTAGCTGGAGGACTTTCCTGGTGAGAGTTTAGATCTGGTCTCCGTGAGGAGATTGTCCCGGAGCCCTCCCCGCACCTTGAGGTGATCACAGAGCTATAGCCTCAGCCCGTCCTGCCAGTGGCTCCTGTGCCTGGGCGGCACCCATGGCTTTGGCCTGGCTGCCCTCTCAGCCTCCCTGTGGCCCCGCCTCTTGGCTCAGGGCGTGCTGAGATGCCCACTACTCAGCAGCGCTGCAGTCAGAGATGCAGCACGGTGAGACGTGGGCGTGGACGGTGGTGAGTTTCTGTCAGGAGGTGTGGAGGGGCTCTGAGTGCGTCCCCTCTTCTGACTGCTGCTGCCGCTGCTTATGCAGAGCTAACTCTAAGTCAGGGAGTGCCTGTCCGTGGGGCAGGGTGGACATCCTCCAGGGCGTGGCCCCTGCCTGGGGGACTGCACACTCCATTGGGGGAAGCTGAGCAAATCTCACCCTGCCTCCTCACAGCCATCATCTGGGGAGCCAAACAGCACTTGACTTGAGGGTTTTTGTTTTGTTTTGGCCAAGCTGCACAGCATGTGGGATCTTAGTCCCTGACCAGGGATGGAACCCATGCCCCCTGCAGTGGAAGTGCAGAGTCTTAACCACTGGACCACCAGGGAGGTCCCGATTTGAGGGTCTAAAACCCAGGACCTGATTGGTCGGGGAGCAGCTGTTATCGGTTGGCTGTTCTAGAGCATAATCTCCAATAATACAGCAATGATGTTCTGCACTTTGACCGCGGCTGGGTTTTAGAGCCACTGTTAAAAAGTTCTCATTTAGTCTGTCCCTGCTTTGCCAGGGCAGCTGATTGTCTGGTACGGACCTTGGAGGGTACAAATGGGTCTGTAAGGTGGGTCTCCCTCTTGGAAAGGCTCCATGTATGCGCTGGGCAGGCCAGACCACGCAAGCTGGTCCCAACGGGCGTTCCAGCTCTGCAGCAGATAGCTCGCCCCTTGTCTCTTGCCGACCTGGCTCCCCTCCGTGCCCATCCCCGGCAGGCCTTTCCCTTCCTCTGCTCTGGTGTGACCCTCCCCTAGTCCCCACGTCCCAAGCCTTTGGGAGAGAAGGCACGATGGGAACAGGGCAGTGGAAGGGGTTGGTTGTCTGGGGCTGGAGGTGGGGAGCAGCCAGATGTGATGTGTGTAGCTGTTTCCAGACGCTCATGATCAATAGGGCGGGAGCGAGGCTGATGGGATTACCTGGCCTTTGCAGTCCAGACCCACTGGACTGAACGTTTGACCTTCAGCTCCCCAGCTTCCTTCTGAGTCTCTGTCTGATGGCTTTTGAAAATCCATCTGGCAGACACTGCAGTCCAAAGTCATCCAGGGAAACAACACCCCTGTCTGTAGATCTGCCGCTTTCCGTGTAAACAGCCTGTCCTGTTGTCAGGGCTGCAGACGCCGGGGGCTCGTGGGCAGCCTGGTGCTCCGCCTGTTCCTCACCCCGGGCCTTTGTGGGGACAGGAGTGTGGGAGCTTCTATTTTGTTTTTATTTGGGGTCTTTGCTTACAAAAGTTTGGTGTCTTTTTTTTTTTTTTTTTTTGCTGTACGCGGGCCTCTCACTGTTGTGGCCTCTTCCGTTGCGGAGCACAGGCTCCAGACGCGCAGGCTCAGTGGCCGTGGCTCACGGGCCCAGCCGCTCTGCGGCACGTGGGATCTTCCCAGACCGGGGCACGAACCCGTGTCCCCTGCATCGGCAGGCGGACTCTCAACCACTGCGCCACCAGGGAAGCCCTGGTGTCTTTTTGATGTGAGAGTGTTTCCCATCATTTGCGTCAGAATCGGCCTCAGCTGATGGCAGTTTTGGCTGCTGGGGTGTCTGGGGTCCTCTAAGCAGGTGGGAAATTGCCTCCTTGGGCAGTTGCAGCACTGACAGAGGGTGAGCAACTTTGGGCCAGGTTGGGCGACCCTCCTAGAACCTTTGGAGCCTTGGCGGTTTTCTGCTCCCATCCCTGGCTGAGGCCTCGGGCTTGGAACGTGAGACAGTGTGGCTGGCCTGGGCTTTGTAGGGAGGAGGGGCTGTCCCCAGAGCTGAGGCCCCGAGCACTGCACTTTCTGGGATGGGGGCTGATGTGTGCTGTGGTGCGTGTGTATGTGTCTGCAGTGTGTGTGCATGTGTGATGTGTGTGGGTATGTTTGTTGGGGTATGGTGTGGTGTAGTGTGTGTGCTGGGTGGTGTGTGGGCGGGGTGGAGTGTGTGTGTGTGTGTGTGTGTGTGTGTGGTGTAGGGTTGTGGGGTGGTGTGTCTGTGGGGTGTTTGGGTGTGTGTGTGTGTGTGTGTGTGTGTGTGTGTGTGGTGTAGGGTTGTGGGGTGGTGTGTCTGTGGGGTGTTTGGGGTGTGTGTGTGTGTGTGTGTGTGTGTGTGTGTGTGGTGTAGGGTTGTGGGGTGGTGTGTCTGTGGGGTGTTTGGGGTGTACTTTTTCACAGTCACTGCCCCCACCCCATACACACAGCTGGGTCACAGGACGAAGGCTGCCTCAGCCAGCCTGACGGCCTGGCCCCGGCTCCCCCGTCTTTAGGGAAGGCGCCCCGGGCACTGATGAGGGGTGCAGGCCTTCCTGAGGAGGGCCAAGGGAATTCCTTTGGCTCTGACCCCAGGCGGTTTGCGGGGAGCCTGACCCCGGTCAGCCTGAGGCCTGGCGAGGCGTTTGGCCCCTCTCCCCGGGCTCTGCTGCCCACGGGCCTCCTCTCCATCACCTCTGCTCTCCTCACCGGCCTCTCTGGGAAGTGCTGCCTCGCCGCCCAGGTTCAGGCGCCTGCATAGCTTTGGAGAGCCCTGCTTTTCTCTAACAAGCTAATAGAGCCTTGACATGGTTGCCGACTTCCTTCTGGGGCAAGTGCGGGGTGCCGGGCGGTGAGCCGGAGGAGAGGCCGCTGCGTTGTACGTGGCTGCGGGCAGCTCCGGCCGCTGGAGATGGATGGTGACGGCTGTGATTTGGCCCTGTTACTTATTCATTAGCCCCAGCTTGCCAGCTAGACCTGCGCTTGGAAATTTCATTTCCTAGAGGGCTCCACCGTGTCTGCACCGTGGGCATTAATTGAGAGTCTCCTTCTCACAGGAGGGCCCGCGCGGGGTGTGGGCACTCGCTGTGCCTGCCCTGACCCTGAGTTCTGGGAAAGGCCTCCCCTGTCGCATGCTGGGCCCAGCTGCCTGTGAAAGAGGCCTGCGTGGGCCGGGTTCCCAGACACTGGCTCCTTCTTGAAGACACAAACCCTTTTGAGTGGCACCCTCCCTCCTCTCTCCTGCCAGAGCTGCCCCTTCCTTTTGAAGGGAAGAGTTTCTGGGGTGGGGTCGGCTTCCCTACTGACCCATCCTCTCCCATCCAGTTGCTTCTACTTGGATCTCCCACACGACGGGGTCTGGCATGAGCTGCCCTGCTGGACCCTAAACTGCAGTCAGGGCTCCATGCAGCCCTCTGTGAGGCTGCTGTGGGCCCGGCACTCCAGCCAGCTCTGTAGGGCTCACAGGCACATGCCACTCCTCCTCCTGCCCCTCTGCTGGCTGGCTTGACGTGGTGGCATGGCACCCTTACCTCTTAGGGTGACATTTAAATGATTTTTACTATAATTGGCCCCCAAACAAGAAAAATAAGTACTATTCAAACTTAATTATCTCTGCCCTTTAGAAGAAAAAATGACACGCAAAGTGCCGGAAAAGATGCTCCCCGCTTTTCGGGTTGTATCTGTCAAATTGTTATTCTTGCTGAGAACCAGGCCTGTGGCTAGTTGGGCGATCTGGGGCCCTTGAGGCCCAGCGTGCGTCGAGGTGGGCAAAGGGCATTTGGTGAAGCTGGCCCCTGGGCTCACTTGCTCCTGGACATTGGGGTGGCTTCAGCCGGCTCCCCCATGGGCTGGCTGGCCCTTGCCACTCCTTGGCTCCCGTGGCAGGTGAAGTGGCTCGTGGCTGGTAGGTGAGGGGTGGACAGGCAAGCGCACAGCCCTGGGGCCGCCCACAGATCACAGCTGCCTCGTGTTCTCCTCTCCTTTTCCCCCTCGTCCCCCCACCTCCTCTGGTTCCACCTTGTCAAGACATTGACCTCAGGCTGAATACACGGAGATGTTCCCAGGTCTGAAGCCTCCTGGGTCTCTGCTGAGTCCTGACTGCCAAGACTCCCAGGTAGGGCAGGCAGGAGCACATTTCCTGAGGTGTCCTTTGGCAAGACAGCTTGGGAGAGTTCGTGTCCCCGATGGGAGGTGAGGTGAAAGGCCAGTGTCCAGGCTAATGGCCGAGACGCCCCTCTGTAGGGACCATTGAGGCTGGTCTCGAAAGCACGTCCTTGGCTCTTCCTGAATATTTTGGGGGTTTGCCTTTGATGCCTGTCACAGCTGGAGGGGATGAAGTGACTGGGGACCAGGGGTGAACTGGGGACCTGCTGAGAATTCGGGCATCTGTCCTGAGCAGGGACTGGAGCCGGGGCAGTCAGCGTGAATGTGGTGATGACACCGGTGGCCCTGCCTCTTGCCTTTCTGGCACGTGCTTTTGTGAATGGCTGCAGGGTCAGCTGTGCTGAGGGTGTCAGTGCTTGGTAGCAAAGGGTCAGCGAGCTCTTTGCAGTAAGCCCTGGAGCCGGGGCCTCCAGCATCCAGGCAAGGCGCTTGTCATCAGTTCCCGCCCCACGTGGCTGCTACAGGCAGTGCTAATGGAGGCACAGCCTTTGGCCCTTTAACTTTGAGTCCCATCTCAATCGCAGAAGCTAATGCAATTGGATCGTGCAGAGTTAATTACCAGCGGGAGCTTGATACCCAGTGCCCGCTTCAGAGAAGCCAAGAGGGCAGTAAAGCAAAAAGGGTTCGGGGCACCAGGCCGCTGGTCTCAGCGGACCACTGTCTCCCCGGCCTGGCTCGCTGCCTACGGCTGTGAGCTCCCTGCTGCTGACCCCCAAGGCCACCCATCCGTCCCTGGTTTGTGCTCTGTGTTTCCGGGCCACAGTCCGGCCTGGGACACCTGTTGGGGCAGAGAGGAAAACGGCGCAGGGCTCAGAGAGGGGAGTGGGAATCTGTTCCCTGGGTAGCGGTGCTGGTTGATCAGTGGTGTTGCAGAGGCACGTGGAGCTTGCTTTTAGAGGGGTCATTTCCGAGTCCCAAAGTGCTCTCCCTCCCTGTCCCCTACGGGCCTCCCCAGGTACACCGTCCTTGGCACCTCCACCTGCCTGTCGTCTCCTCACCCTTGAGGAAGCACAATCTGAAAACCATCTGCTACTTCCTCTGAGGCTTCTTTCAGATCTGACACTTGGTGACTAGAATATCATGCAATCACAGGCAGGATGGGAGTGAATCCCCCATGCTGATGCGGTGCCCAGGCGTGGGACGGGGTGTGTGTGTGTGTGTGTGTGTGTGTGTGTCTCTGTGTGTGTGTCTGTGTGTGTGTGTGCATCTTGGACATCCTTCCTCCAGGCGGCTAGAGCTCCTGATGTGAGCTCTGTCACCAGCAGTGACATTGACTCATCTGCCTACCAAGAGGCTGTGGGGGTGGGGATGGTGCTTGCTGGACCCACCAGCCCTGCTCAGTGCCGCCGTGACCAGGAGCCCTTTGTGAGGCGGGCAAGGGCTGCGCAGCCTCCTCCGCCCTGCGTCTTTGTCTCCTCACTGGCTGATTTTTCAGGGACGATGAGTAAGCTTGAATGTTTCTCATCACAGTGAGTAATACTGTTACTGGCTTCTTTAAAATGTTAACTTTTAAACTTTTCTTTAAAAGAGGCTCTGTGGGGGCCTGGGAGGCAGCTAATTTCATGCCCCGAAGCGTGGGTGGGCTGGCTGGCTGCCCAGCGTGGGTGGGCTCTCATTGGTAGTAAAGGGAGGTTTGTCCTCAGCTGCTGGCCCCAGGCGGCCGGGGTCACCAGCTCGCAGGAGGAGCAGAGGTTGGCTGGGGGAGGGGGGAGGGATGCAGGTGGGGTTCAGCAGTCACTCTGGCCCAGTGTCCTTTGCCCTCTAAGCCTGTGTTGGGCAGACCGGCTCGGTGCCAGGTGCCGGCTGGGGCAGGGGTGGGCCCGGGGCTTCCTGGCCTGAGCTCAGAAGGCAGCCTGGGCCCAGCTGCGGCCAAACCCTGACGCTGGCGCTTCCTGTGCTTCTTTTTGAGGATCCACTCCAAGGAGCACTTCAAGCAGAAGTACGCCGTGGACGACGTCCAGTACACAGACGAGGTCAGTAGTGGCCGACTCCTCCCCTTGCAACAGCCTGGCTGGACGTCGCGGGACAGCACGGTCCAGCCACCAGCCCCCTCAGCAGTGCCCTTGTTTGGAGAGAGCAGGCGAGAAACATGCCTCTCAGACCTCCCTGGGAGGCCCCTGCTTCGCTGGGGCAGTGCCCGACCTGGTCGCTGGTGTCTTACACCTTGGATGTGGCCGCTGAGCTGCTCGGAGGAAGGGTGTCTCTGTGAAGGTCTGATCAGGCTTGGCTGGGCCTTCGCGCGTTGGGAGGCCCTTCCCACAGGCCCTCACCAGCTGTAGGTGCCGCTGTCAGAAGAGCCCCAGACAGCGAGAGGCCTGCGGGATGGGGTGGGCTTGGAGGACCCCTGGCTTTAATCCTCCTCCCAGCATGGTTGCCCAGTGGCATGTGGCCTGGGTGGGTATGTGACTATCTTCCTGGGGCTATCAATCTGTCCCCCAATCCAGGCAGTCAAAAGGGGCTGCCCCGGGCTTCCCTGGTGGCGCAGTGGTTGAGAGTCCGCCTGCCGATGCAGGGGACACGGGTTCGTGCCCCAGTCTGGGAAGATCCCACATGCCGTGGAGCGGCTGGGCCTGTGAGCCATGGCCACTGAGCCTGCGCGTCTGGAGCCTGTGCTCCGCACCAGGAGAGGCCACAACAGTGAGAGGCCCGCATACCGCAAAAAAAAAAAAAGGGGCTGCCCCTGACTTCCACTGCTGTTAGGGCCAGGCCGTGGCAAAGGTGAGAGCACAGCCATGTGCCCCCCTCGTCTCCTTGGGGGACCAAGTCCCCCCGATACTGCACCACTGCCAGGTGCACAGGAGGCCTCTGCTTGTCCCTGGGTGCTGTCATAAGCCCCATCCTCTGTGCAGATTGGTGCTGGGTAGAACAGCAACACCCCGAGGTGAGTGCCCGCCGCCCGAGGTGCAGCCCTGGCCTGGCAGGATCGGCTGCACGGAGCCCCTCCGCGCCACATTTCCCCAGACAGAGGTCGTCATACACTAAGAGCTGGGCTGGCATTGAGTGAAGAGGCAGGAGGAGTTACTGACTGGAGGAGGGAGAGGAGGTGGGAGATGGTAGAGCTGAAAGATCAGCAATAGGAGATGCAGGGCAAGCTGCGATTTCACTCACGCCTGATGTTGATGGAATGTACTTATGTATCTTTGAAAGTTTGCAACTTGAAGGTTCATATGTAGGGGACTTACTGTACCTTGTATTTTTGAAGTGCTAGAGAGAGAGGGATGCCCATCCTTAGTTGTGATTTTGTTCTGACCCTCTCCTCTGGTGGGTGTATCCCTCCTACCTTTGTAAACTGCATCTTAACATTATTGCTCTTTGGGACCTTGACCTTCTGGGTCTCCTCGGTGTGAAACCTGGAGGGGGCAGCCTGGGATGGGCCCTGAGGCCCAGCGCCTCGAGTCAGAGCGTCTCTCTGCCGCAGCCTCCCAGCCACAGTCTGGTGTTTTTGCTTTTATGACCGGGGTGGGCGGGGAGGGGGGCGGTGGCCGTGAACTCAGCTCCATTTACACAGTGATTTCTGGGGAGAAGGAGAGCCGGCCTCCAAATGAGGTAAAACAGAGGAGGTCTTGAGTGTCAGGCCAGGAAGGCCTGTCACGATAGTGTAGAATTAGAGCCCCGCAGACCAGCTCATCTGAGTCTGTATTTATGAAGCAGAATCTGAAGTGAAGGCTTCAGTGGCGGTGAGAGCACGGTACTTTCTGCGGGGCCACGCCGTCATCACCGTCATCGTTAATCGGCCCTGTTGTGATGATTACTGCTGTGCATCTTATTGGAAGCGAGGGCTCCTGTGGACCGTGGGACAGGCGCTCCACTCCAGGATGGCACCTGCAGGTTCCAGCAACCTCGGCAGCTCACACAGATCCCCTCCTCCCTCCGCCCTGTCCCATGGTGGACCACAGTCTCACCCCGTCGAGAGGAATCCAAGGCTCCGAGCAGTGAAGGGCCTCGTGCACGGCTGCGTGGCCATGGAGTACCAGGGTTGGGATTTGACCCCACCAACTTTGGACCCCGGCAGCTCGCCCTCCACCTCCGCCTTTGCCCTGTCAGAAGTGAGCGGATGCTGCAGGACACGCCTCCAGAGGGGACAAGGCTCCCAAGTGCCTTTGATTTTCTGTGGCTTGAAATGGAGCCCGACTCACCTGTACAGACACCTGGGCCTGTACTCACCTGTACAGACACCTGGGCTGGGAGGCACTCGAGGGTGCCTGGGGCTACTCCATCATGGAAAGCGACAGGAAGCCCTTTATGTTGGGGAAGGGTTCCCTGGACCAGTCCTGTGGTGCTCAGCTTGATCTAACAACCTTGGGCAGCCTTGGCCACAAATCCCAGACGAGAAGCAGCTGACACTTGTCTCCTGTGAAAGAGGGCAGGAAGCCCCCACCCCAGGCCACGGCCCGTCACTCGATACCACACGTACAGCACAGGTGTCTGATGTAGCGAACCTGGCTATCTAGTTTCCCGCCTCCTGTAGGTGATCCTGAGTTTATTGAGAAGGTAGAGTGAATGGTGGCTCCCCGAGAGGGGGGAGCTCAGGAGAACCTTGAGAGGGGCTACTAGGCACTGCCGTCAAGGTGCGGTGCGGTGGCTGGTATGCAGGGGGCGGGAGGTGGCCAGGCGGAGGGCACGTTTTGTGTTCTCCTTCATAGCGCCAGGCAGATGTTGCCAGGGCCACTGGCTCGCATGTAGGAGACGTTGGTGGCAGCACAGTGATGGATGCTGCCCGCCTCTGCCTCGGTGGGTAGAGGCGTCAGGGAGTGGTGGGGTCTGCGGCGGGCCCTCTGAATGCTGTGTGGGACTGCTCGCCCCAGGTTACTAGATGCACCAGTTGTTCACGAGTAGCTGCAAATCCATGTTGTTCGTGGTCTTTCCCAATATTTAAATTTTAGAAACAAATTGAAATTTTTATTTTTAGATTTTTATTTAGCTATTTATTTTGGCTGCACCACGTGGCTTGTGGGATCCTAGTTCCCTGACTAGGGATCGAACCCGGACCCTTGGCAGTGAGAGTGCGGAGTCCCAACCACTGGACTGCCAAGGAATTACCCCCAAATTGAACATTTTAAATGCATTGCCGGCCACCAGCGGTCAGCCCTGTTTCAGACTGCCGTGAAGAAGGTTCAGTTTTAAAAGCTTTGCTGTCTGCACGGTGAAGCCCAGCTCCCGGAGCAGTGCAGGCTCTCGTGACAGCACTGGTCAAGGATTGTCCAGCCCCTTTCTCTGGATCGTCACCCTTGAAGAGTGGCCAGCAGGCCTGGTGGGAGCTTTGGGCACGAGGGTGCGTGAGGCCTCCACGGGAAGCCTCTGACTGTCCCCAGGGGAGGATCCTGGTCCACAGGGCGCTGGAGAGTTCTGTGTGTGCCGTCCACTGCGACCTGCCGGAGAGGCCAGGCTACCTGGGAAACTGATGCTGCGGCATGAAGCAAGGCAAGGCGTTTAACAGCGCTGGTTCATGAGAGCTGGTGGGTCCCCAGTGACCACTGGTCCACGGAAACGAGGCCCCGTGTGGACAGAGCCACGTCGTCCTGTGTGCGGAGCTGTAGTTCCCACCTGTGACGCATAGCTGCCTCACGTCCGTCGCCTTAATTTCGGAGGCAGGGAATCAGGGTGTGCTGACGAGAGGGTAGCACTGATCGGTCTCCACGGGGAAGGGCAGGTGCAGCGGCCTGGCTGGGGGAGGTTTTGCAGCCGCAGAGGTAACCAGGGCCCACTCAAGTGTTCACGATCAATAAAAGATGCTGCCCTGCCAGGACCAGCAGACGCCCGGCCTGCTGCGTCAGGCCGCCTCCATCCGTGTGCACATCGGGTGGCATTGAGAGGGCTGCTTTCTCCTCCGTTATCCCCAAGCAGCACGTCCTGAGTCACAGCCGAGAGAAAAACCAGCAGCCCACACGTTTGTTATCCTGCTCCCCTCTCCCAAGGACAATAGCACATACAGTCCCCAAGTGCCTACTCGTGCTCTGGTTGTGCTGCCGCAATCGACGGACCGCTCTGTGCTGATGAATATAGACCCTTCAGTCGCCGTAACAGCACACCCAGGGCCAAGTGCGGCTCTGGTTCCTTCTAATGCGCCGCCCCCTCCTCGCAGAGGGCCTGGGGCGTGCTAGCGACTCACCGCGCCCTTGTGTGTGCAGCTCAGAGGCTGGGCTTCAGTCATTCTCAGAGCAGTTACTGAGCAAACGAGGAGGGTCCAGGGAGATGGAGCATTGGGCTTGTGGGTGGGAGGGTGAGTCATGTGGCCGTGAGCATCAAAACCTTGACAAAGTATGGGGCTTGTCACCCAGCAGTTTCACTGGGTCAATTTTTTTTTTTTTTAAGGAAGTCATTTATTTTTTTAAGGAAGTAAAGACTTTATATCAGGATGCCCATCGGGGCATACTTTGTAAAGTTAATCATTAGAAATAATGTAAGTGCCCAGTAGAGGAATGAATAAATAAACTATGCCAGATCTGTTAAGAGAATATGACGCAGCCACCACTGTGCTCTCTTTTAACTATGGGCAGATTAACCCATAAGCCTTTTCACTGGTGAAATCTGGACATTTGCAGTACCAGCTTCCTGGGTGGTTACGTGAGATGAGCCTGCAGTGAGTGGCGCAGGCTGTGTAATCAGGCGTTCCCTGGGCGTTTACCATCCCCCGCAGTAGTGACTGGTGAAAATGGCGTGTTTGAAGAATGACAGGAAATAAGCGAAGCATGTAACTTCATATGATCCAAATGTCATTACAGATCTCTGTTTTTATGTGCAGAGATAAAAAGTCTCAGGGGATGGTTTTGTAGGTGTATTTTATCTTTTTATAGTTTTCGGTATCTTCCAGGTTTTCTCTGGGAGCCTCTCAGTATTAAAAAGCATGTATACATATATGTCAGAACTTATCAAAACGTGCACTTCAAATAATGTGCAGCGTAGAGTATGTCGGTGATGACTCAGTAAAGCTGTTGAAACAACAAACAAATCCTCACTCTCGCCCTGTGTCAGGTGGGAGCGTGGGGAGGGGGCTCAGTACAGTAGGAGCTGCAGTGGCCAAGATGCAGAGCAGACTGAGGGGTAGGGCCAGGAGAGGAAGAAGGTGGTCCCACCGGGGTGGCCCGCCCCCTTGGGGTGAGGATGTCATGGCCGAGGCAGTGTGACCGGCCGGGGGGCAGTAGAGGAGGGAGTGGACCAACCCGCCGGGGGACCAGAGACCTCAGTCCTGAGCTCAAATTGAGGAAGCGGCTATGATGGGGAGAAGGCGTCCCAGGCAGAGGTGAGCCCAGGCAGAGGCATGGGGAGGTGAGCTTGCGTGGCAAGCTCGTTCGGGGGTCGGGTGGGAAGCAGCCAGCGTGCAGGGCCCTGAGTGGGCCGTGGAGGGATGGAAAGCGAGGATGTGGGGTTGGGGGTGGCAAGTCCATGTGGTCAGGGGGATGAAGGGGGCAGGGAGGAGGGTGTCTACCCTGGGCACCAGTGCCGAAGAGATTGCCTCAGTGGGTCTTTCATGAGGGACCAGGCAGATGAACAGAGGTGCTAGCCTTGGAGGGCGAGTGGGTCTGGCTCTTAGGAGCTGGGATCTGTGTGGGGCTCGGAGCCAGGGCAGCACGTGGGGAAGCCGGGTTTAGGTTTGAGTCCCTCTCTGTTACCTGATAGCTGTGTGGCTTTCAGAAGTCCCTTCTTCTCTGTAAACTTCTGCTTTAAGGATGAGCTGTCAGTATTTAATAACGCTGGTACGTCCTCGCCATCAGGCTTCCCGTGGTGGCACTAAAGTGGATTTTTCTTTCTGACCTTTCAGATTGCCAGCGTCCTGACATCACGGAGCCCCTCCGTCCTCCTCACTTTGGTAAGTGGCTGGTGTTCAGGGACCAGGCAGCTTTTGAGTACGGGGAGGGGCTTTAGGGAGCCGCTTGCCCCTGCAGAGGTCAGGGCCGTGGGGAGGATTGAAAACAAGGGTCATTGCTGATAAATAGTGACAGCTCAGTCTGAATTGCTAAACGTGTCCAGGACCACGTCCTCCATTCTCCAGTCGACCTGGGCTGTGTCCTGTCCCGAGGCCCCTGTGGACAAGACGCCACGCATACTCCGAGGGTTAAAACCTGACTGGAGGATGTATTTGTGTCAGGTTGAGCTCTTGGGGTTTGTGGACGTAGAATATCAATTTGCTTCCACACTGTCTCTCCTCCGTTGTTGATAGAGAACGTATCAAAACGTGCACTTCAAATAATGTGCAGCGTAGAGTGTGTCGGTGAACACACCCTTTGCATCTGCCCATGAGGGTGCTGGGCTGTGTGGCATCAGATTTTGGACTCGGGGCACTAAATGACGGAGGGCCTGCTGCAGCCTGGGGCAGGCAGGGGTGCACGGTGCACCCTCGTAGGGTGGGGCGGGGGTGCTGAGGCTGTGAAACGGCTCCGAGAAGAAGTCTGCTTTCCTATACTTCAACCTTGGGGGGCTTCAAATATGAAGAGTATGCAGCCCTTCTACCCTCCCAAAGTGACCCTTCTCTCCTTTGTTAATTGATTTTTACCGAAATAGTTTTTCTCAGTTATTTTTGTTAGCGCTACACGTGATCTCTTTTTTCCACCCTGCAGTTTTGATGGCTGAGAAGAAACGTTATGATTGTGGTCACGGAGGGTTCAGTGTGTTTTTTGCGGGGGATACAGTTAGACATCGACCTGTAGGTCTTGAGGAAGAATTAAAAGGCGATTTAAAAGGCCTGGCCTCTCTGGGGATGGCACGTTTTCCTCTGAATCTTTTGTTTTGTCTCCGCTGCTGTCTAAGTTCCAGCTGGAGTCTCCTTACAATTAGGGAAAGGAGAGGAATGTAACACAGTCTCAGTGTCACGGAGAAAGGCCCCTCCTGCCTGAGTCGGGTCACACCCGCGTCTCTGGAAGGGCCGGATTTGACAGTGCTTTTCAGGACACTGTCTGTGGGGAGCGTGTGTGCAGACACGTGCACAGGGAGACCAGCCAGCCTTGGGGCAGCGGGGGGATTTGTGGTTGGAGGTGGTCCCGGTCCGAGGTCTTCTCGCCCAGCCTCCACCTGTGCCCAGGCAGCCCGAGCTGGGGTCAGCAAGGTGCTTGGACGGAGGAGGCCTTGCTTTCTCTCCTTTTCAAGCTGCAGCAGAGAAAGGAGGGCTGCCCTTGTGCTGGGGCCCGGCCTGGAGTTACCTGAAAGGCGGGAAGGGATGGGTTGGCTGGGCTGAGGCGGGGGCTCCCCGTCGTCGCCCCGTGTTGCGGGTCTGCGCCCTCACGTTCCCTCTCTCTCTCCAGCGCGGCGTCAACACTGACAGCGGCAGCATCTGCAGGGAGGCCTCCTTCGAGGGCATCAGCAAGTGAGTCCTGGGGCCCTGGGAACCGTCTCCTTTCATCCTCCATCAGCTCACATCTTCACCAGCAGGCTGGCCCGGTCTACAGACTAGACACAGAACACACAAACAGGAGGATGCTAAAAAGGGGTTAGATTGGGTGATGCGAGGACATGCTTAGAAAAGTAATTGGCCTAAATTCACTCCAACCTTGACTTTAAGGATCGATGCCACTTCCCTGTCAAGCTCTACTGTGAAAGCACAGGCCCGCCACGTGCTTAGGGAAGCCTGGGCAACCATGCACACACGTGGGGCGGCTGTTTTCCTTCCAGGGACCTGCTCTGAGCTCCATGGTCTTCGTTTTCATCAGCCCCCTCCCCTCACTCCTAGCCGCTGACCTCCCCCAGCCTGGCTCGTAGCTTCCCCTTGTCCCCTGCTGCCCCAGTCCCAGGTGGCTGCCCCCTTACCTGCCCTCGCTCCCCAGCGTAGCCCCAGGCCGAGCCCCCCAGCTCTGTTCCCCCTTCTAGGCCTCCCCAGGCAGGAGGGCAGGTGTTGGGCACAGGGAGCCAGCACCTCTCCTGCCTTGCCACCCTCATGCCCTGGCCCCTGGAGAGTGCCGCCTGCCAGCCATGCCTGTGTCCCCGGGCTGGCTGCTGCCTGGCCCTGCGGGGAGCGGTCTGTAGGACCCGAGGCTGCAGCAGATGAGCCCTTGAGGGGAGGCACCTGCTCCTTGGGGCTGCTGAGTGTGGACAGCTCGCCTGGTCTCCTGTTTCTCCGGCCCCGGCCCCTCCCCCACCCCAGCCTGTACTCTGCATCACGGCATCCTCTGTCCTTTGCTGGACCGAGGAAGTGCCTTGTAATTATGTATGAGCCTGAGCCACGGGAATCTGCGTGTGTGATGTGTGATGTGATGAGGAGGGATTATGAGCTCATAAATACGTGTCACTTCCCCCAGTGATAAGAGCGGTGGGGCATCAGGTGTGCTTCTTTTCGTCGCACGCATCTCCGCATCCTCTTGGGAGCTCCCCAGAGCGGCCTCGCCTCCCACCCCAGCAGCGATTAGCCCAGCTTGTCGAGATGCTGGCCGTGGAGCCGCTGTCTTCCTCCAGGCCCTTGAGGGGAGTGGTACGGGGCACAGCTTCCTGCTGCCCGTCCTGATCCGAGCCTCCCCTCGTCCCCCAACACTGCCCGGTGCAGGGCGGCTCCTGTGCCCTGCTCACCTGCCTACACTCTGGTCCCGTGGGCTGGCCTCTTCAGTCTCGACTTGGGTCTCACTGCCTTGTGGGGAAGCCCTGAGCTAGAAGGAGGGAGCCCTGGTGGCTGCCACACCGACCGGTTCTGTGACCTTAGCAGAACTTGCCTCCGAGCCTCAGCTCTCCCGCGGGAAGCATGGTGCTGCTCGGGCTTGCTGTGGGATGAAATGCGATCCCGCTTGTCCGGAGCCTGGCGTGGAGTTGGTACTTAATAAACAGTTGCCCCTGAGCAAGCCCCCATCACGCCCCAGTGCCCCTCTGAGCGTCAGTTTCCCCAGCTGTGTAGTGGGCCAGCAGACTTCAGGATGTCCGATGACAAGACTCCTGGATGTCAGTGAGCTGTGGGGTCTTTCTTGCCCCACCTCCCAGCCGAGGTCTCTGCTGCAGAGAACGCCTTCTCAAGCACCCGGGGCCCAGGTTTTCTGGGGGAGCGGTGGGGGACTCCAGGAGCATCATCACTCTCTGTGAGCAGTGGAAGTTGAGGCCTTGTCCCCACTCCCCCGGGAGGAGTGCCACTGTGAACTGACCTCTCCCTCCACTGAGCAGACCCCAGCCTCTGTGCCCTGCTGCTCCCTGAGTCCCCGTGGCCCCTGCCAAGAGCCCAGAGGAGCCTGTGCTTGGCCAACACCCCACCCCACGTTGGGAGTGTTTCTGGAGAGCCTTAACTTTGCACACTCTGCCAGGCTGGCCCTCTCCAACCCATGGTCCCCCCAGACGGGGGCTGGCTGTGAGCTGCTCCCCAGGCCCCTCACCGCTGGGCTGAGCGCCTGCTCCCATGCTGGGGGGGATTCGTTTCCACACCCATGTGGCAGGCTGAGTTTTCTGACTTGGCTGAAGTATCGCAGGTGAGAGCCCTCCCTGCCTTGGGGTCCCCCGGCCCCCCTGTGGTACTGCCTCCCCTCCTGTCCCCTCACACCTTGCTCTGGGCCTTACCTCCCACTGTAGCACCCTTTGTGTAGCTCTGCCCTTAGGGGTTGCTCCATTTGGGTACCACCCCCCCATCAGCACCCTGCGGCGCACTGTGGCCACTGACCTCGGGCCCCCTGCCAGCGCCTTCCCTGCAGAAAGTCGTGTCTGTATTCCTGGGGTCTGGGTGCAGCTCAGCCCCCTGTCTCCCAGCCACCCCAGCTCTGCCACCTTTCGGACCCTGCGCCAGGCTGGAGAGGCCCTTGTCCTCCAGAGCCGCTGCGGCTCGGTGACCGCATTCACCTGCCAGCTGTGAGCACCTCCCGCTGTTTGCAGGGATAATAATAGCCTGTTTCCTATGCAAGATGAATCTTGCTGTCGTCCTACTTTCTAATACTCACTCAGCTGCTTCTATCCTCGGTCACTTCTCACTGCCCTACTGAGGCGCCTTATTCCTGGAATTTTTGCTTTTGACCCTTTTGAACTTCTCTGCAACACCTCCCATCTTGGATCCTTCACTGACCTGGTCTGGCAGAAGTTCAGGTTTTGGCCTCTCGGTTTGTCCTGATGGGCCGCCCCAGGCCACCTTTATCCCTTCGCCTGGGGGCAGGAGGGAGCTTGTGATGGAACAGTGGCCTCACCTGTCCACCCAGCTGTGACCTCTCCAGACGTGGCTCCTCAGGGTCGGCTGCCTTGGGCCTGTCACCTCGGTGGGACTGTGGCTTTGGTTCTGGGAGCCCTCAGACCTCCCTTGGCCTTCCCATATCAGGGCCAGGCCGCCTGCTGCCCACGGCAGGGGGTGTGCCAGGTGTCACAGTGGTGGGGTCGCAGGGGACTGGGAGCAGGGAGGCAGAGGCGGCGTGGGGCGGTAGACATGCACCGGGATCTCCCCACGGCCAGGGGCCCCTGGGCTCACCAAGGGGTGTGGCCTTGTCCTCCCTGGGGAGCCAGGGTGTGATTATGCTGGGGTGAAGGGAGCAGGTGGGGACAGTCTGTAGGCCTCGTGCTGAGTTTGACTCCAGCCCCGGCCACAGCTCCCTGTACGGCGGGATTGGCGCCCGGACAGCTCCCAGGGAAGGGGTGGAAGGAGCAGGCCCTGTAGTGGGCTCCGGCCAGAGGACAGGGTCAGGTGCTCGTCGCCAGGTGCTGGTGAGGGCGGGGCCGGGGCTGGTCTGTGGAGAGGGTAGCTGCACAGGAAAGACGCCTTCTTCCTGGGGGCGGCACATACCACAGCTGCCTGGAGCAGCTGGGTCCTGCGGCCTGGGAGCAGAGGCAGACATGATTTGTCTTCGTTAGCATCAGAGGAGAGGTAGACTTGAGAGCAGGTTTTCCTCAGACAGACAGACGGACAGACCCTGGTTATGAAGGGAAAGAGATTATCTGTGGGGGGCCAGGTGGCCTATGGGCCGCCTTCTTGGCCTGAGGCAGTTCCGTCCAAGGCAGGCAGACTGCCCAGGAGCCCTGGGTGGGGGCAGCGAGTAGAGAGCGCTCTGTTTCACGCCGTTGTCTGACGGAGAAATATGGTCGCTGTTTTACATTAGCTGGTTATTCAGGATAAGCACATTTCTTATCTTGTGGCATTTACTTAAATTGCCTTGCATATTTGACGATGATTGGTTACAAATTAATTCCATTTAAATAAGCAGTTAAGTATGAAATTGCTGAATTTGGGGGTTATTAATGCAGGAATATTAATGTTCAGGGATGTGAATTTTCAAACCCAAGAAGTAGAGGGACATTAATAAAACTCGACAGTTACAATAAAATGCCAGTCTGTGGTGTGGGGACCAGTGGCTTTCTGGTTACTGTTAACTTATGTATCAAGTTAACAGTCTGGATTGAGGTTCTGATTATGGCTCATGGAATCTCCGAGTCTCCTGAGGAGACGAGAACCCGCCCCAGCCCCCAGTGAGGGTGGAGTGGGGGCCTTCTGGGACCTGTTCTCCATCTTCCAGTTAGAAACTGCAGGGAGGAGCCCGGGGGCTGGAGCAGGGCTGGCTGGGCTCTCACTACTCACTGTCTATCACCCAGCCCACAGCTAGAGCCCACCAGGGAGGTACCCTCAGCTTCCAGGACATTCCCCACCTTCATGGGCTCTGGTGGGCTTTGTTGTTGTTTTTACACAATTATTACATGCTCGGTATAGAAAGCTCTAACTAGCACAGAGGCGAAAGCAAGGAGTGTTCAAATTTCATTACCTGAGTTAAACCACTGACATTGCCGTGAATGTCTTTTGGACTCTTATGTGTGTGTCTGAGGGTGTTTCTTTGTCTGAATGTGCATTTGTGTGAGTCTGTGTGTTTCTGTTTGTGTGTATATTTGGGTGTTAGTCCATGTTTATGCCTTTGTGTGTGTGTGTGCATGTATTTGCCTGTGTCCATGAATATATATCTGTGTGTGTCTGCCTGCGCCTCTTTTCTAAGTGTATGCCTGTCTCTGTGTGTGTCTGTGTGTTTGCATCTTTGTCTTTGTGCCTGGTCACCTTGCTGTTTATGTGTGTGTGTGCATGTGTGTATATGTACATATGTTTTGTAACGTGAGATTTTACTGGCGTGTTTGGCTTTTGAGGAGATAGCCCATCGCTTTTCCTAGCGTCAAAGTGATATTTGGCAGAATGGGAGACGGTCTATATTGCCGTCTTTATTTATGTCATCTCCTGCTCTGTTCTTCACTCTGAGCCAGGTTGGCTCTCTGTGATCTCTTTGATATTTCACAAGTAGGGCTTGATTCTACAACACTTTGGTAGACTTTGAATTTAGTAGTCTTATTTTTATAGTTAGGGATCCCGAAAGCTTTGAAGATCTGGAATCCTTTCAGCCTGCTAATACCTCCTTCCCTCTCCTCGTCCTTGTCCCTCCTTCAGCCAGAAGTGGGGGTACCAGCTGCACAACGACAGCATTAGATAGGTGTTTTCAAACACCCCTCAGTGAGGCCATGGAGGATTCCTGGTGGGTCACAATCCTGTATGCCCTGTGTGATATCCTGGCTTGAGATAGAGCAGGGCTCAGAATCCTGAGGATTGAAGGCTTCCCAAGGCTTCTCTGCTGAGGCCCATACATTGTGCTGGACCACATTGCGCTTACCTAGCTGTCTCACTGATAGCTTGAGCTCTGAGTCACGCGTGACAGAAGTGTCAGGGATGTGCCCCAACCTGATCCTTTTGTCTCCTGGGCTCCCTTTTCAGTTATGTTCATCTTATCAAAGAACTTTTGGCTTTGTAGATTTGTCTCTATTGTATGTTTGCTTTTTATTTCATTGATCTTTTGCTTTAAAAATGTTCTAATCTCTTTAGGTTTTATTTGTTCTTTCTCTAGTTCATTGAGAAAGAAGAAAGATATTTCTGGGATGGAAGTTTATTTTTATTTATTTATTTATTTGGCTGCGTTGGGTCTTCGTTGTTGCACGTGGGCTTTCTCTACTTGCGCCAAGCGGGGGCCCACTCTTCCTTGTGGTGCGTGGGCTTCTCATTGCAGTGACTTCTCTTGTTGTGGAGCACGGGCTCTAGGTGCGTGGGCTTCAGTAGTTGCAGCATGCAGGCTCAGTAGTTGCGTCATGCAGGCTTCGGTAGTTGCGGCACGTGGGCCCAGTAGCTCTGTGGCATGTGGGCTCTTCCTGGACCAGGGGTCGAACCTGTGTTCCCTGCATTGGCAGGCGGATTCTTAACCACTGCGCCACCAGGGAAGTCCCGGGATGGAAGTTTAGATCATTGATTTTCAATGTTCTTTTCTACTGCCTACATTTAGAGCTATAAATTTTCCTCTAAGCACTGCTTTAGCAGCATTTCACCAGTTACGATATTTCATGGTTTTATTTTCTGATTTTATTATTTTCTCTTCTTTGAACTGTAGGTATTTAGAAGTTTATTGCTTAATTCCCAAACAATTTTGGATTTTATATTTTTCTGTTACTGATTTCTAGTTTAATTCTACTGTAATCAATGAATATTCTCTGTATTTCAACCCTTTGAAATTTGTTGAAACTTCCAACATATGATGTTGTTTCATGATAAGTGTTTCATGTATACTTAGAGAGCACGTAGTCCGCAGTTGTTGGCTGTAGTGTTCTGTATATGTCAATGAAATTAAGTCGGTTAATTGTATTGTTTGTATCTTCTGCAACTTTACTGATTTCTCTGTTTGCTTGTTCTGTCATCAGAAGAGGTATGTGAAAATCTGAAACTATGCTTGTCGATTTATCTGTCTCTCATTTCCGTCAATTTTTATAAATCAATTTTATTAGAATAAAATTTATGTACAATAAAATTCATTATGTGTATAATTCAGTAAGTTTTTTAAAAACAGCTTTGTCAGCATATAATTCACATACCTTATACAACTGACCCACTTAAACTGTACAACTAAAATGCCTTTTTGTATGTCTATAGGTTTGTGCAGTCATCATCACAATCAATTTTAGAATATTTTCATCACCCAAGAAGAAACCCTGTACCCATTAGCAGTCATTCCCTTGGCCACCACTAATCTATTTCCTGTCTATGGATTTGCCTACTTTAGCATTTGATATAAATGGAGTCATGCAGTATGTGGCCTTTTATATGTGGCTTCATTCACTAACTGTGTTTTCAAAATTCATCCATGTTGTAGCATGAATCAGTACTTTGGTCATTTTTGTGGCTGAGAAATATTCCAGTCTATGGATATATTGGTTTCTGTTTGCATAATATATCTTTTCCCATCCTTTCACTTTCATCTTGTGTCTTTGAGTCTAAAGTGTCTCTCTTTTTTTTTTGCGGTACGCAGGCCTCTCACTGCTGTGGCCTCTCCCGTTGCGGAGCACAGGCTCCGGATGTGCAGGCCCAGCGGCCATGGCTCACAGGCCCAGCCACTCCGCGGCACGTGGGATCTTCCCGGACTGGGGCACGAACCCGTGTCCCCTGCATCGGCAGGTGGACTCTCAACCACTGCGCCACCAGGGAAGCCCTAAAGTGTCTCTTTAGAGCATATGGTTGAGTCTTTTTTTATCCATCTATTCTGCCAATCCTTGTCTTTTTTTTTTTTTTGCGGTACGCGGGCCTTTCACTGTTGTGGTCTCTCCCGTTGCGGAGCACAGTCTCCGGACGCGAAGGCTCAGCGGCCATGGCTCATGGGCCCAGCCACTCCGTGGCACGTGGGATCTTCCCGGACCGGGGCATGAACCCATGTCCCCTGCATAGGCAGGCGGACTCTCAACCACTGTGCCACCAGGGAAGCCCAATCCTTGTCTTTTAATTGGAAAATTTAATCCATTTACATCTAACGTAATTACTGATAAGGAAGACCTTTTTTCTGCCATTTTGTTATTAGTTTTCTGTGTCATATATTGTTTTTGTTCCTCAGTTTCTCCATTACTCCCTTCTTTTGTGTTTAATTGACTTTTTTTTTGCAGTATACAGTTTTGATTCCTTTTTTATTTCATTTTCTGTATATTTTAGTTTTCTTAGTGGTTACCCAGAGAATTACAAATGACTTCTTAAACTTGTAATAATCTAGTTCGCATTAATATCAGTTGATTTCAATAGTACACAAAAATTATGCTCCCTTCCTTTGTGCTGTTATTGCATACAGATTGCATCTTTATACATTTCGCAGTGACCTACACAGGTTTATAATTATAATTATTGCTTTATGCAGCTATCTTTTAAATCAGATAGGACTTACAAACAGAATACATTTACACTGTTTCCGTACTTGCCTATGTAATTACCTTTACCAGTGCCCCTTTTCTCCTTATATGGATCCTAGTTACTCTCTAGAAACTCCTTTCACTATAGTCTGAAAGATTCCTTTTAGTATTTCTTATAAGCTAGGTCTTCTAGTGATGAATTCTCTCAGTTTTTGTTTATCTGGTACTGTTTTAATTTCTCTTTCATTTACGAAGCATAGCTTTGCTGCATATGGAATCTTCGTTGACAGATGGTTTTCTTTTAGCAATTGGAATATGTCATCCCGTATTCTGCCTTCTGGCCTCTGTAGTTTCTGATGAGAAATCAGCCATTAATCTTACTGAAGATCCTTTGCATGTGATGAATTGATTTTCTCTTACTGCTTTTAAGGTTTTCTTTTGACAGTTTGATTATGTGTCTGGGTGTGGATCTCTTTTGAGTTTATCCCACTTGGAGTTCATTGAGCTTTATGGATGTTTACATTGATGTTTTTCATTAAATTGGCAAAGTTTCTGGCCATTCTATTTTCAAATATTCTTCTGCTCCATTAGCTCTCTCCTTTTCTTCTGGGACTCCTATTATGTATATGTTGGTACACTTGATGGAAGAGGCTATGCTGTCTGCCTAGCGAGGGTGGAGGGTGACGTTTTGCAGCCAAGCAGCTTGTTCTCCAGCTGACTACACCTGGAGGACATGGCCTGGACTGCCAAGTCTGCTGCAGGACGTGAGCAGCAGCAGGCCTTCTGTTGTCCAGGGAGTCATGAAGTTAAAGTTCTCTTGGTCAGGCTTTCTCTTGGTATGTCTCGAATGAAGTATTTCTTGCTGGGAGATGATAGACCATGGAACTAATGGACTTGCCTTGTTTTCTTTCTGTAGGTTCAATGTCAACAACACCATTCTTCATCCGGAGATTGTGGAATGGTGAGTATGGCTTGTGGCTGTTTGTTGAGCTCAGCCCAGGAAGGTGAGAGACCCTGCTGTTCCCGCCCACTCCATCTCAGAGAGCCCCTCAGACAAGCTGGTCCCTAGAACTCTTCTCTCAGCCTCTTTTGTTTTGTATTTTTTGTTTGTCAGTTGGTCTGTTTTTCCAAAAGGGCACACGTCACTCGAATGTCAGTTAAATTTCTCTTTTTCTTTAGGAGTTTTTAAAAGAAATCTTACCATAAATGAGCCAAACGTATATAGCTCAGTTAAAGTAGATAGTGAAAAAGAATAAAAATAAACATCATACATGATCCTATTACCAGAAAGGTAAACATGTTTTCCTCATGTCACGCATATGTCACGACTAGTTGGCATCCTTTTTACGTGTCTTATGTTGCCTGCGCTCTTTTTCTGCTGGTACTGATAGCCCTGCCTGCAGTGTGTTTTCTGCTGGTTCGCAGCAGGGCGAGGTGCCTCTGTGGGCCCTTGAAGAGACCCTCCACCGATGTGCTGCCAGTTTTCTTCCTAAGCCATCGAGTTGTTTGGGTTTTTTTTAACTTATTTATTTATAAAATTTATTTATTTTATTGATTTATTTTTGGCTGCGTTGGGTCTTCGTTGCTGCGCACGGGCTTGTCTAGTTGTGGCGAGCGGGGGCTACTCTTCGTTGCGGTGTGCGGGCTCCTCATTGTGGTGGCTTCTCTTATTGCAGAGCACAGGCTCTAGGTGCGTGGGCTTCAGTAGTTGTGGCACACGGGCTCAGTAGTTGTGGCTCGCGGGCTCTAGAGCGCGGGCTCAGTAGTTGTGGCGCACGGGCTTAGTTGCTCTGCAGCATGTGGGATCTTCCCGGACCAGGGCTCGAACCCGTGTTCCCTGCGTTGGCAGGCGGATTCTTAACCACTGCACCACCAGGGAAGTCCTCGAGTTGCTCTTTTATAGCACTAAAACGTGTTTTATTTGTTGTATGGCTGCACTTATTCTGAATGTAGGAGAGCGGAGAGGCAGGGCTTTGGTTGTGTCATCCCCTGACTGGGAGGCGTGTGGACTCCTCACATCTGATCCTAAGGCCATGCGTCAGGTTCCCTGTCTAGTTGGGAGACCTTGCTCACCTGTCTTGAAGCACTTGGGAACACTGTGGCCTGAGGACGAGGATGAGTCAGCCGTTGAGTTTGGGGGAAGCGCAGAGAGGGGAGAAGGAGAGTGTGATCCAGGCCAAGGGGCCACTTGTTCAAAGGCTGGAGACAAGAAAGGTTGGTGGCTTTGTGTGGCCAGACTAGAGCCACACACTGCGGAAGTGGCCCCTGAGGTTGGTTAGAGAGACGGGCAGGGGCCGGGTGGGCCGTGGTGTCTGCCTGGACTTTGTCTTGAGAGAAATGGGAACCAGGGGAAACCTTCAAGGATTTAGGCAGGAGAATGGTAGGATCAGGCTTGCTTTTTTGTTGTTGTTTTTTGTTTTTTAAAAATGTTTGGCTTTGTTGGGTCTTCGTTGCTGCGCGCGGGCTTTCTCTAGTTGCGGAAAGCGGGGGCTACTCTTCGTTGTGGTGCGCGGGCTTCTCATTGTTGTGGCTTCTCTTGTGGAGCATGGGCTCTAGGCGCATGGGCTTCACTAGTTGTGGCATGTGGGTTCGGTAGTTGTGGCGCGTGGGCTTAGTTGCTCCGCGGCATGTGGGATCTTCCAGGGCCAGGGCTTGAACCCATGTCGCCTGCATTGGCAGGCAGATTCTTAACCACTGAGCCACCAGGGAAGCCCAGGTTAGCGTTTTTTAAAGCTGTGGGGCAGGAGTGGGAGCAGGCTGCCAGTTAGGAGGCTGCTGCAGGGTCCAGGTGGCTGTGGAGGGGTAGGTGACGGAGTTGAGAGTAAGGGGCAGTCAAGGGGAACGCTCCTGGGAGGAACCGGCCTTGACGCCTGAGTGAAGGGTGGAGTTGAATGTGACTCTGTTCTTGTCCTGAACAGCTGGGTGGTATGTCACCAAGATGGGGCAGGTGCTCTGGCAGGTGAGGGACTGCTGTGGTGTGTTGAGTTTGAGGCAGGTGCCAGCGGGAGAGAGGCTGGGCCAGAGGCGAAGATCTGAGGGCTGTCGACAGGCATCGATACTGACCCTTGCGAGAGCTGGAGGGTGGGCGGGCCAGCAGCTCTGTCGGCAGCCCTGACCCGGTGCCCATCCTGGCCGCACACTGTGAGCGTGGGGGCTTGTGTCCTTCCAGTTCACAGCCACCTCTTCTTGTTTTGATGAAGTAACAAATGCCTGGCCCTTCCATAGCCCCCAGCTGGCAGAAGAATAAACCCTGGATACTCAGGGACCGCATCCACCTGTGTCCCAGATGTGGCATCCCTTGTGGCCGCTTACATTCTGAGTGCTTTGGAGACCAGGGCTGGGTTGTGCACCCCAGCATCTCCTGAGGGACAAGCCATTAGTTCGTCACTTTGGGACGAGCATGCTTTAATTCTGGTGACATTTCCAAGGCGCTGAGGTAGATTCTGCGTTAATAAGATACTTCCCAGTTTTATTAAAGCCAGCAGCAGAAAGGACTTATTTGGCATTTGATGGCAGTAGAACTATTTTAGAAATGTCACATTGTCCTTACTGCCTCAGGGGTGTGTTTTAGCAGCGTGTGTTCTGGCCTCTGTAGTGACTGCCGTCATTCTCGGTGGGAGCCACGTGAGTCACCGTCATCGCCCTCCTCTGGGAACTGAAGGAAGGATTCTGGGTGGAATGGCGGGCAGGCCCCTCATTTACAGGAGAGACTGGGTTTCCATGGTATTAAATTATGGCTCATTGATGTATCTTTGGGCCCCTGTCCTGGATGCTTTTTCCAACGCCCCCCTCTCGGCCCGTGGAGAGAAGTTACCTGGGGTAATGGAAAAACTATCCAGTTGGGCATATCCAAATTCTCACCCCAGCCCACCCACCTCGGGAAGTCACTTAACTTCTCTGAGCCTCAGCTTCTTCATCTATAAAATGGGGACGTAGTAATGCCTAACTCACAGCATGGACGTGAAGATTCATGCTGTCTAACAATTACCATAGAGCGGGTGGCTTATGAGCAGCAGAAATTCATTTCTCACAGTTCTGGAGGCTGGGAGGTCCAAGGCCAAGGTGAGGACCCACTTTCTGGTTCATAGACGGCCGTCTTCTTTCTGTGTCCTCAGATGGCAGAGGACATCTGAGGGGTGAGGGAATTCTCTAGGGTCTCTTTTATAAGGGTACCAATCCCATTCATGAGGGTTCCACCCTCATGACCTAAGCACCCCCCAAAGATCCTGCCTCCAGATACTATCACACTGGGGATAGGTATCAACCTGTGAATTTGGGGGCAACGCAGTGTTCAGTGTATAACAGCAAGCCTCAGTTTCCACACCTGCAGAGTGGTCGTGGTCTCCCTTGGTGGATGGCTCAAGGATTGAGTGAGAGCAGAAGTCAAGTGACAGCACATCCTAGTAATCATGCTGTCACCTTTTGAGACTTCCTTTATGCAAAGTGCTATGCTAAGCACTTGACACACGTCACCTTATTTAAAGAGGTATTTTATTTATGTTATAAGGTAGGACTCTGATTATCCCCATGTTACAGGTGAGCAAACTGAGGCACAGGAAAGTGATTTGACCAAGAAAAAGCCAGGAGCTGAGCCCAGGCCAATGGTTCCAGGCTCTGATGCTGCCCCATGTGGCTCTGAGGAGTACCCTGAGGAGTGGGGGGTGCTGCCTGCGTGTCAGCCTCTCTCTCGATTCATTCTTGGCCATCCAACCTGCTCAGAACCCACAGAAGAGATCTCGTGGAGGCCAGGGTGTGGTGGGGTGGAGGGCCTGGGGACGTGCAGCTAAGCCTCCCCCAGCACCCCCTGCCACCCACACGTACCCCAGCTCCCAGGTGGCGGCTGAGCTGGGGGTTTGGGATCCTTCCCAGAGCCTGTCTGATTAGGAGGCCACAGGCAGCCTCTCCCAGCACGGAGGAGGCTTCACTTCTCGTTTGTGTTTGGGTGTCATTCATTTCCTTTCGGTGACGGCTTTATTGTTTTCCATTCTCTCAAGCAGTACCTTTCTGATTTTCTGTAAATTCCTCTCTAATCCTACTCTTCTTCCCCACAAACATGAGATCATAGCTGATCATTTCTTTCCTTGTGCTAGGTCTTGCAGTTTGAACGTGGAGGTCAAAAGTTGAAACTTAATAAGAGCAGGCGTATCTCACTTCCATAATTTAGTCTGTGGTTCTGCATTCCTGTTCAGCAGATGATTAAATTGATCTGAAGGTGGGGTAGGAAATAAAAGGAGATACCTCTGTGCTGTCTAATAGCTCGGCACTGTGGATTTCAGTTAAGCACCTCTGGAAGCCTCACAGAAAAGCAAGCACGTCAGCCGTTGCCACGCGCCTTCTCGGGTTTTAAGTGAGGCCGTGTTAACTTGAGTCGGTGTCATGCCAGGGTTAGAGCTGTTAGGTACACGGGGCGGAGGTGGCCCGCGTGTATTCATCAGGCAGCGAGGTAAGCTGTCTATTGCTGTTCCCCTGCCTTTCTGTGCATGGGAGACGGTGAGGGGTGGATGATTTGGGGCAGACACGCACCAGGATCCTGCATCCGGGGTAATGTGT
The DNA here is from genome assembly GCF_003676395.1 of Aethalodelphis obliquidens. NCBI lineage: Eukaryota > Metazoa > Chordata > Mammalia > Artiodactyla > Delphinidae > Aethalodelphis > Aethalodelphis obliquidens. Next base: position 3,985,973 of record NW_020837987.1, on the reverse strand, counting down.
TCCAAATTAGAAAAGGTACCTAGATGATGACTAAGAGTCTTGGTGTGTATATGAAAAGTGTTCCAGTAGGCTTGCTGTCTTTGTCTCCCGGTGAACAGGCATTTAACCCTAAGTCAACGAGAAAGCCAAGTGGAAAGTGGGGACCTGAGAGTAGTGGGGAGAACCTGGCTTACTGTGCACCGGGAGGCTGGACCCAGGATGTGGGAACAGTCAGGCCCTGGTCCCAGCTCTCCCCGCACGTGGCTCACGACTGCCTGGCCCCGGTCAGGTCTCAGGCACACTCAGCTTACCACGGGCTGAACCACTGTTTTCTTCCTGGCCCTGGTTTCTCTGAGAGGACTTATGGATTGAGCTTCCCGAGGATATGTAATCCCAACCAGCTCTTTCCTTTCTGTCCCTTCTGTTGTGCTGGGATTTTACCCTTTGAATCCCTGGCTCACAGGGTAGGGAAGGAACGGCCATGGGGGTCATGTGGTATGGAATTCCCGCACTCCTCTCCCGCAGAAGCCCCTGCACGTTCATCTCCGGGAGAGATGGAATTCCTGTCCCTTCAAATGGGTTTTGTGCAACACTGTGGCACTTTGATGCCTAGAGACTGATTCTGGAAATACTTCATCCTGTCTTGCTACTACTTTAATCAGTGGAGCATTCAGACCTCACTTAATTGATGCCTTAATCCTTCATTTAGTGCCCAGAGGCAGTTTTGTGACCTGTGAATATTTCAGGAAGAAAAAGATTGCACACATGAATCTCAGCTTGGTCTAGTCTTTGTCATTTCAGGCCAGTAGCAGGGGACTCTGTGCCTTCACCCCCGCCCCCCTGCCCGTGGTGCTGCCTTTCTCCCTGAGCAGCCCCCTTGATGTGGTGATGCTCACAGGCCTGGCCATGAGCTGGGGACTCTGCCTCAGGTCCTGCACATGTCGGGCACCTTCTCTTGCTGCCGGAAGAGCCTGAGTTGCCTTCTGCCCAGATGTCTTTTTTTTTTTAATTAATTAATTACCTTTTATTTTTGGCTGTTTTGGGTCTTTGTTGCTGCGCACGGGCTTTGTCTAGTTGTGGCGAGCAGAGGCTACCCTTCATTGCAGTGCAGGGGCTTCTCATTGTGGTTGCTTCTCTTGTTGCGGAGCATGGGCTCTAGGCGGGCAGGCTTCAGTAATTGTGGCACGTGGGCCCAGTAGTTGTGGCTCGTGGGCTTAGCTGCTTCCCGGACGAGGGCTCAAACCCGTGTCCCTGCATTGGCAGGTGGATTCTTAACCACTGCACCACCAGGGGAATCCTGTGCAGACGTCTTAAGTGGCATCAGGGCTGTCCTGTCCTGAGCCTTGGTCCTCTGATGCTTCCTGGAGGAGGTGACCTTCGTCCTCCCCTGGGGATAGAAGCCTTGCAGATGATATTTCTAACCACCACCCCACATGTCCTTGGGCTGGACAAAGCGGGGGCTGAGTGTGACACCCAGAATCCCTCACTCCAAGGCGACTGGGCCTACAGAGGCTGCACCGCAGCAGAATCCCCCTACCGTGCCTTTTTGTGCTTGGGAGTAAAGGAAATAGCCTCCTCAGATTCAGGGCGGTGGATTCTTCCTGCAGATGAGGAGAAACTGTGCAGAATGCCGGAAAGTCTTACTGTTTTCTGCTGTGATCTTAAAAACGGTTTCTGGTGCTTGTGTTGTGGAGATAACGGGGCCAGGCAGGGACGCCTGGCACTGGGGCGAGACTTCAGCCCCAGAGTGCCCTGTAGACGGTTGGGTGAGCCGGCACACAGCAGCCTTTACTTTCAGGGCCCTTAAGGCTTGGGTTCAACTGGGCCACGCCAGTGCTCAGCCAGGCCGGCTTCACTGGAGAACTGCCTTTGCCCTGGTTCAGTTAGATTTTTTCTTCTTTTTTTTTTAACATGACTAAAAAAAGTAAGTCCTGAGGCAACCAGCTAGAGGCCTGGTTTGTCATCTTCCCCAAAGTGAAATTAGGAAAGAAAGCAGGACTCTGGGCCTTGGTGGCCCAACATGCTGATCATCTCTGATAGGCAGGGAGCATGGTTCGGCCACGGCGCACGGGCCCAGCCGCTCCGCGGCATGTGGGATCTTCCCGGACCGGGGCATGAACCCGTGTCCCCTGCATCGGCAGGCGGACTCTCAACCACTGCGCCACCAGGGAAGCCCTGATGGGGTCTTTCTCCCGGCTCTTTTCAAGACTGAGGGTGCCTACGGGGCAGGGAGGAGGCGAGTGGAGAGCCTGTGGAGTGGGCTTCTGCGGCTGGGGCTGCCTCTTCCTGCCTTTGTGGCTGGGGGTGAGGCAGTGGTGGTGGGAGTTTGGACTGCTGAGGCCTGGGGAGGCTGTTCCCCACGCCCTGTCCTGACCGGGGCCTGCCAGGCTGTGCGACATCCCACGATGACCTGGTGAACAGCCCAGGGAGGGCGGGGTGGAGGAGGCCTCCTTTTCTTTTTGAGATGAACCATTCTGTCTCCTGGTTGGAAGGAAGATGTTTCCCAGCTTTGCTGCAATGCCCAGGTACTGTTCCTAACCCGTAGTTACGGTGTGTCTGCTCTGGGCCAGGCAGTGTTCTAGCCCTGGGACGCTGCCCCCCAGGGCTGTGGGCTTTTAGGGGGAGACTTAAATGAAAAGGAAATTACAAGCGTGATAGCTTACTGAGGATTCACATAGACTGCCCAGGGAATAGAGGGAGGGATTTAGCCTGGTAGGGGGCTGGAGGGAGCCCTTCCCTGCTTTCTGAGAAAGGGGCTAGAGGATGAATGTGCAGGAGCCGGTTCCAGGCAGAGGAGTCTCTGTCGGGGGTGAGGGGGTACGTGGTGGAGACAGGCAGGGTGTGGCCTAGAGAGCCTCCTGGCCGCTGGATAGAGTTTTAACTTCATCTGGACGACATCTAGAGGCTACTAAAGGTTTGAAGCCAGGGAAGCCTGGTCTGGTTTGCATTGCCCGAAGAGCCACAGCTGTGGTTGGGGAGCAGACAGGGCTGGAGGCCAGAAGAGCCAGGAGAGGATGTCCAGGCTGGAGAGAGTGGGGTCTGGACGGAGAGAGAGAAAGGGGAGGCGTGAGAGGTTGTGGAGGTGGAATTGCCGCCCTTGGTCGTCGGTTGGATGTGGGAGTGATGGACGGATGAGAGGGAGGTGCCCAGGTGTCTGCATGAAGCAGTGGGAGGTGGGGAGGTGTGGCTGGAGATGGGAGCCTGCGGAAGGGTGGGAGTCTCTGTCCTGCTGAGCTGGAGGTGCCTGGGGGGGTCCTGCAGGTGCGACGCAGCTGAGAGGCCTGTGCCGGAGCTGGGGCTTTGGGGGCAGGTGCAGCGGCAAGGCTGGGGGGCAGGGAGGGGAGGGCCTGTCAGAGCTGGAGGAGGGGAAGCAGCCAAGCACGTGCCAGCAGAGGCAGGCGTCGCGGGAGGTCACGGAATGCCTCTGGGTTTGGCACCCTGGGGGTTGTTGGTGAGGCAGTGCTGGCAGAGTGGCAGGGGCTGAAGGGAGAAGAGGGGAGGGGAGAGGGTTAGTGAGAAGATGGGAAGGAGGTTCGTAAAAGCTGCTGTCCCTCCTCTCCGGAGGCAAGGACTGTCAGGGTGTCCTTTCTGGAAACGTGGCTGGGTGGTGGGGGGAAGGCTTGGCTGGACGGGGAGGTGAGTGGTCATGGAGCTTCCAGTAAGAGTGGCAGGTGCACAGAGGCGCTTGGGGGCTGGGATCTGAGCCCATGTGTGTGTGTTGGGGGGCTGAGCCTCACTGACAAGAGGGCACCCCTTCCCTCGTAGGCGGGGAGAGAGGGGAGGATGGGGGTGGGGAAGGCTTGGGAGTTTGGAGAAGAGGTGAGAGTACACCCACCTGCTGGCTTCTGTGTTCTCCAGGAAGTAGGGGATGAGTTCGTTCATGTGACAGGGAGCCCTGGGAGGGCCCCGGGGTGGAGGAAGTTGAGAGGAGCCTGCACGCTCCCCCTGTGACTCCCGGCAGAGCTGGGGTGTGTGGAGGCAGGTGGCAGCTTGCTGTGCCGTCCGCCCAGCTGAGTGCTTTCCCCCTCAGCCCCCCGTGTCCTGCACACACAGGCCTGGGCTTTGGTTCATCCCTTGCGGGCGTTCAGCCGAGCCTGTGTGGATCGAAGGGCACAAGTCCTAGGGGGTCTAAAGTGTTGTCTGGAGTGGTGGCTAGAGGGCTGGAGCAGGGCTCTAGGCTGAAGAGAGAGGCAGGGGGTCAGAGGCGGTTGTAGCCTGGGCCTGGTTCCCACCTGTGTTGTCACTCTGGTCGTCACCGTCACCACGTCGGAGAATAGAGAGACCCGCTCCCAGCTCACAGATCCTTGGGCTGGTGCGGAGCAGGGCAGGAAGGAAGCGTCAGGGGCCGCTAGGTTATCTGTGAGTGGATTTGGACCACACCCTCCGGGGGGTAGAACTGCTCCCAGCGTCCCGAGGTGGAGCCAGAGCACCTTTATGATGGTAAAGAGCAAACTTAGGCTTCAGGGTCTGCCCCAGAAAAAAGAAGGCATGTTCATCTGGAGACAGGCTCAGTGGATTGGGGCTTTGTCTTTCCTACATCCCCTGGAAGGTGTCCCTGTGCTGTACGATGCCTTCCTCCCCTCCCAGCGACGAATGGCTGGCTGTCCCACGTGGGCATCATAGCTGCCTCTGGTGCAGGTGGGAGCGCCTTCCCTGCCATCCTCAGACGCCTCGTCTGAGGCTGGCTCAGGACCGTCAGGCCTCAGAGGTGGACAGTGGCTGGACGAGGGGTGCGCTGTGGACGGAGGGGCAGGCGCTGATCTGCCATCGTGACACTCCGCTTTGCCGATCTTGAGGGGGCTTTGGTGAAGGCAGGTCACCTTCACAAAGGGAGCAGCATCAACCATGAGGGATTCACTGAGGACTCCATGCGCTTAAGGACTGGGCCCACTGCCACTTACATGCCGTGAGCTGGAGGTGCTTATTTGAAATGGGTAGAAGTAGAAAAAGAATATTTATTTAGCTTCTCTACGGGAGGCTTCCTTGGGGTTGAGATTGATTGCAAGGACCAGAAACCTAACCAATTCTGGGCAAATTAACATGAGCTTATTGCGAGAACCCCAGTACCCCCCTGGAGTCCAGCTGGCAGGAGGTGCAGCGGAGCCTTGAAAGGATGGCAGGGTCTGTTGTTTGCACCGCCCCATCCCCATTCCCAGCTTGACCCTATCTCACGCAGGGGGCCTGAGTCACTTTCCAAGGCTGCCTGGACAGGTGGGTGTGGTGGGGGGAAATGGGAGAACTCTTCAGCCATCTGGGCAGAGCCCTGGGAGTCAGCACCCTTAAGATTGAGGTCCAGCAGCCTTGCCATGTGGATTGTATCCCCATTTAGTGGATGAGGAAACTGAGTCTCAGTGAGGCACCGTGTGTCCGGCTACAGAATCTGGGTTTCTGCCACCCACAGCGGCTTCCCGATCTTGTAACTGGAAACAGCCTGCACTCCTGAGGCTGGCGTTGGGTTGGGATGGGCCATGCTTAGTGTAGCTCATCACTCCTGGGGCTTGGGGGCCCATCCTGCCCCCATCCTCTGCTCAGGCGGCCCATCTGCAGCCCTGGGCTCCTTCCCAGGCTGTGCAGGGTGTGGAGGTTTCCCTGGAGGTGTCTGCCAGCTCCTGCTGGAAGTCGCTGACTTGCTGCTTCGTTTTTCTCCTTTCTGCAGCCGGGTCTTCAAGACAGACATGGAGCTGGAGGTTTTGCGCTACACCAATAAAATTTCCAGCGAGGCCCACCAGGAGGTAAGCTGGGTGCTGGCTCACTGGACCTGCCGTTCTGGGTGGGCTGGGGAAGCAGCATTGCTCTGTGTAGGGCAAGACGGCGGTGTCGAGGTGGACAGTCTCGGGGGGGCGCTGGTCCCCAGCCGGCAGGAAGTGTCACTGCAGACCCAAGATACAGTGCTGGTTGTTTACTGTTCCCCAGCGGGGACAGGGCAGGGAGGGCCTGTCCTCACCTTAAGGTACCCACCCTCAGGGAACTTCCCAGCAAGAAGTCCCGACTTCCAGGACAGTAGAGCTTTCCCTCCTCGCGTTCTGGCAGTCCCAGTTCCTTTGAAAGAATCTGTGGTCCTTAACCAAGATTCAAGCACGTTTATTACTATCACCCAGTTTTTGAAAACACCCTCACCTGGTTCTTTCCCAAACCTTCCCACTTTACCTGAGGAGCAGAAGCAAATAAGGAAGTTTAGTTTTTGAAATGGGTCCAGGCCACTGGGATAGCCCAGTACCTGCTTACTGACATTGCAGTGTTGCGTCAGGAGACAGATGGGGGTCATTGGAGGCAACACAATCTCTTCTCCGAGTTCATTTTCTCTGTGTTTTATAAGGAAGGAAACCTCTTAGGATAGTTGTCATAGACTTCTGAGCATTAAGTATTCACCAAACACGTCTTGGCTAAATCTTCACTTGCCTCCCAAGGTGTTTATCGACTTCTGAACAGAAGTGCTCCGGAGTGGTTTAAATAAACTGTATGACTTTGGAGCTTTAAAAAAGTTCTAATTTGTCACATTTCTGCACCACTGTGTGCGTGTATCATTCTTTTTTTTTTTTTAAAGAAGAGATTCTTTTGAAAAAATGCTATACATTATGTATAAGGTGGTGTTACTTATCTCCTTAATACAAATGTCTTTGCTTAATATCCATCCTCCAGGTAATGAAGGCTGTAAAAGTGGGAATGAAAGAATATGAGATGGAAAGGTAAGCTGCTGTGTTTCTCTGGGTAAAGATTAAAATGTAAAAAACAGTAATTTACGTTCGCCGAGCAAGTAACAGATGAGGCGCGGCAACCTGGCACACGGGTTGAGCGGGGATTAGGAGTAGGGCTTCGGCGGCGTGGGCAGAGAGGATTTTTCTTCCGACTGTGGCCACCTCCCCGGCTCCTGGCAGAGTGTTGGATGGTAATGGTCTTTGATTACTTTTCAGGGTCGTTTAGTGCCCCATCATTCCACTCGTGGACTTTGTTGCTGCAATTTGCAGGAAGCTACCAAACAGCTGCTATGGAGACTCTGAAAGCCGCTAGTAAAACAGCTTTTGCCGTTTTTACGTGTAAACACTGCCATTATGTCTGCTGTGCTCGGACGACCGGGTTGCGGGTTGGTTAAGTGGCTCATAAAGCATTCTGGAGAGCTCCATCATCCTGCAGCTCCAGTTAGGCTGCAGGGAGCCTGTTGCCACCCGGGGCCTTCCCACGGCTGCCCTGCTGTGCTGGGTGTGGGCTGGCCAGCTCCTCAGCCCCGCTCCAGGACCCAGGGGTCCGTTAGCGTGCTGCTGCCCACAGCGTGAAGAAGCCCTGGGGTCAGACCCAAACTGCCCCAGTGGCTCCCCTCCCGGCCACCTCCCGGGGCAGGAAGCCCCCATTCCCGACTGTCACCAGTGACTGCGCCGCGTGGGAGTCCCTGTGGGGAGAAGACACCGAAGCTGCCGTTTCTCCCCCTGTGACATAATAGGAAATGCGTATTTGGTCTCTGCCCCCAGTTCCTGGCACGGAGCTTGTAAAACCTTTGAAATTCCCTGATAGAGGAGCATCTGTTGTTCTTTATAATAAGCTCCTTTCCACCGCACTTGAGTTTATGCTAATGAGGGCCTCTCGGAGGCCCCGACCTCCTGGGAGAAGAGAAGGAGTAGAGATGGAGATTGAGTTCTGACCAGTGATTGAATCAATCCTGTATCTAAGGAGGTAATGGCCCTTGCATAAGCCCTAAACCAAAGGGTTTGGAAAGCGTCTAGGTTGGTGAACGCGTGGAGCTGCTGGGAGGCTGGCATCCCTGGAGAGGGTTTGGCAGCTCCACACCCCTCCCCCACACCTTGCCCTCTGCCTCTCTTCCATTTGGCTCCTCCTGAGTTGTATTCTTCCTAATAAAGTGATATCAGTAAGTAAAGCACTCTCCTGAGTTCTGCGAGCCGTTCTAGCAAATTATGAAACCCGAGGCTAGTTTTTGTGGGAACCCCTGATTTAAGGCCGATGGGTCAGAGGTAAAGAGGCCTGGGCTTGTGGTTGGTGCCTGAAGAGGGGGCAGTTTCGTGGGACTGAGCCCTTAGCCTGTGGGGTCCGCACTAACTGTGGCAGTTACTTAGTGTCAGAAGGTGTCCGCAGAGAAGTGGACAATTGCTTAGTGTGGAAAACCTACATATTTGCTACCGGAAGTGTTGTGAGTACGAAAAAGCGTTTTACCTTGTACCCTCCACCCTGAGCTGCCCTTTCCTGCCTGGCCTTGTCAGAGCTTGGTGCCGCTGCCCCTTCCCCACCTTGCAGGGCCCGTGTCTGCCCCAGGTACCCTCAGGGCCCGCTCTGCCTCCACACCTTAGCAGTGCAGAGTGAGGGCGAGGTACAGACAGAGTCGGCAGCGGGCACCCTGGGCGTTTACAATCACCATCACGTGGCTTGGGGGTAGGCGGCTCTTCTCAAAGTCTAATAACCCTTAAAGGAGCCCTGAACAGGGAGCCTCTATATTTCTTTCCCCTTACCCTGGGAGGTAAGAGGTTAACATGGCCTCGGAGGCCCTGCTGCTGTGCCTGCCCAGGAGGGGGGCATGGAACGAATGAGTCATCAAGGACCCAGCTCAGCTCAAGGAGGACGGGGGAAGGGGCAGAGCCCTCTAGCTCTTGCCTCCGTGCTCTGGGATTCCCGGGTCCTTGCCCCCACCCCCCACCTGGGACAGGAGGAGTTCTGCGGGGCTGCCAGGGAGGTGGGCTGGGCAGTGGGTCCCTCAGATTGGCACTGGCCCAGAAACCTGTTCCCAGCTGAATTGGCCCATAGTGACCCACAGCTGATGCTTCAAATAAAACGACCGAGAAATGAGAGCAGGACTCTTGGTCCAGTGTGGAGCCACGCTGACTGCTGCATTGTGCCCGGAACTGCGGGGAGTCCAGCTCTGAAGGTGGCTCCTGGCAGGGGCCTGAGCCGTCCTCGGTGTCCCAGAGCCAGATCAGCCTGGGTGTGAGTTCTGGGCCAGGGGCTGGTCACTCAGCATACCTCCCCCAGCTCCCTGCTTCCCAACCCAAGGTAATAGAGGTCTTTTTTTTTCTTTTAATGACGAATTTCAAATACCCACCACCCGCACGTCAAAGAGTATAATGAACATGAACGTCGAAGTCCCCATCAGGGTTTTCTGTTTGGTTTTGTTTTCCTGGAGTATTTAAAACCAAACCCCAGACATGGTGTCATTTTACCTGTGAATACGTCAGTGGGTGTCTCAGCGGATGACGGTATTGTTTTCCTTTTCATGTAACCGCTGTGTCCTTATCACATCTGAGTAAGTTAACAGTAATCCTTAATGTTGTAAATGTCTAGTTTATGTTGTCTAAAACTATCTTTTTAGAACTGGTTTGTATGAGTTGGGATTCAGGGTCTACACGTTGCGGTTGGCTGTTGTTTGGAGGAGACCCTCTTGTTGAGCTGAGCTCCGGGGAGATCTTACTTTTGTCTGCAAATTGCCCAGCCTTCCGCTCCACCCTGCGTCCCAGGTTGGCCCCACCGCTGCCTCCTCTGTGGACCAGGGGCGGCCCTTGGAGGAATGATCCTGAGGCTCTGGGCCAGAAGCAGCTGCCCTGAGGGCGCTGAGTGGCATTAATCCAGCTCAACGTGCCAGGTGTGTGCCCTGTTGTGCACCCCCTGTGGCTGGCCGTAGGGGGTACAGGGGGGAAGCAGTGGCTACCCTCGCACCCTCAGCCCGGCAGGGGGGCCATCTGATCTCTGGGTCCCTGAGACCTGAGAGCAGGGGGGTTCCTGGGGTGGAGTGTGGGGAGGGGTTTTAAAAGCTGAGGCAGAGATGATGAGGACAAGAGACAGAGTCTGTTCCCGAAGGGCAGGTAGGAGGGGTGACCCTGGGAGGCAGATGGTGTCACCCCCTGGAGACAGTGGGAAGATGGTCCTCCCGGGACATTGAGGTGTCCCTGGCCAGATTTGAGGAGGGCATCACCCACTGCCAGTGCCAGCCTGAGCCCGGGGGCGTCTGTAGTGGTGAGGCGGCCGACGTCACTTTCTCTGTGCCCGCAGGCACGTCACTGCCCAGGTAGCCTGGGATGCTGTTTTGTGGCCGGTGTCCTTGGAGCCTGGGAACTTTCTCTCGGAGGCCCCATCTCGTTAATCTGCAGTGTCTGCCCCACAGTTGGTATCAGGAAATACGTGTGGGCGGCTTAGATGGATGGGCAGGAGAGAGAAGAAAATGTCCTGAGGTACTTTTTCCTGTCTTCTCTCCCGCTGTGGACTTCAGCATTCTTCTCTTAACCAAGTAGGAGTATGAGATCATGTCTAAAGCAGGTGGGGGCTCCCCAGGAGGTGTGGCCTCCTTAACACAGGCTGGACCGATGCCCAGGAAGGTCCAGGGCAGCGACTCCCGGGCAGGCCACCGACCCCTGGCTTAGAAGAGCATCCCTAGAACCTTCCAGACGTTCTGCTGAGAGCATGGCCAGCTCCAGCCCCACGGAGGGACACAGGGCAGGAAGGGCAGGGACTCCTGGGGGTGGGGGTGGGGGGGGAGATTGGGGCTGATTTTCTGGGAGGCGGGCATACCACCGGCACAGCGGCGCTCAGACTCAGACAAGGGCCGCTGGCCAGGAGACCCAGTTCTAAGCCTCATCTTTTTGTTTTATCATCAAAGGTTTGTCATAAAATCTGGAAGGCATGTTAGAAACAAGGAAGCCAGCTGGTGGTATTTATTAAGACTCCTCCTCTGTGCTGTGCCTGCGAGCAGGGTTCCAGGGAACATGAAAATCAGTTTCTGCAATTGAGGTGTGGTAAATTGTGTTAAACCAATAAGACGTTAATGTTTGGGTAAATCGGGTGCTAATGGCATCTGACTGCAGGCCCAACCAGGCGATGCATCTTACCTCCTCATGTTACTTAATGTTAGTGGCGTCACCGGCTTACAGCCGGCTGGCATGGGGCTGGCAGCTGAATCAATTACCGGCAAACACTAATTTAGAGCATGCTCAATTGGCTGTGTAAGCAGGTCCCAGTTCACATTTGCCACAAGGAGATTAATAACTTGATGTTTTTGACAGTCTGGGACCTTACCTGAAATGACGCTCTCTTTCTCTCCAAGCTGTGAACGGGGCATTTCGGGCCCTTTCCCGGCAGCTCCCGTGGGGAGTGTGGGAGCCATTTAACAGGCAGAGGGGTCTGTGAGGTATACTAGGGGACAGCACGGTGTTGTCCTCCTCCCCCGGCTGGCGTCCTTCGTGGCACACAACCGGACCGCATCTGGAGACCCCTGTCAAGGCCTGGGTTTCCCTGTGCTCCATCACAGGCATCAGCCCACAATAAGAGTCTCCTGTTTTCTTTGTCTTTTTTTTTTTTTAACATCTTTATTGGAGTATAATTGCTTTACATGGTGTGTTAGTTTCTGCTTTATAACAAAGTGAATCAGTTATACATAAACATATGTTCCCATATCTCTTCCCTCTTGCGTCTCCCTCCCTCCCACCCTCCCTATCCCACCCTCTAGGTGGTCACAAAGCACCGAGCTGATCTCCCTGTGCTATGCGGCTGCTTCCCACTAGCTATGGAGTTTACATTTGGTAGTGTGTACATGTCCCTGCCACTCTCTCACTTCTTTCAGTCATTCGTTAATGCTGAACTGCACGGCTGGGCTACTCCGTGCTCAGAGTCGCCTTGCTCTTTTCTCCCCTTTGGCCGGAAGGAGCGAGTCAGGAATCTGTGTGTTCAGTGTGGCCACTGGGCCCGGATCGGGGGTGGGGAGACAGGGCCAGGCCTGAGGGTCTTCTCCCCAGGGCTGCAGGGTGGGGGTCTCCCCCCTACAGACAAGCCCCCACTATTCACACCACATACCACACACACACACACACACACACACACACACACACACCCCACCACTCATACCACACACCACACACACACACACACACACACCACACACATACACTCCAAACCACACACACACACACACACACACACACTCCCACCACTCCCACCACATACCACACACACACATGTCCCACATCACATGCACATGCCACACACTCGCACACAGATTCCACCCAAGCCACGTGGTGCTGGATCAGTGGCTTGATCGGTGGTTGATTTTTCAGATTATCCACCCAGGGAGCAGGCTGCAAAAATCCTTGCTGTGTTCTTGTTAAAAAAGGCCTGTCTTTTTGTTTTTCCCGAGGATTAGAAGATTTAACTGTAGTGAGGGTAATTGGAAGGTGGGAGAGTTTACAGGAAACCCTGCACCCCTACTAAGCCGTGGTGATTGTGTCTGCAGCGAGCGTAGGCGGGTGTGTCCGACCTTTTCTGTCTCTCCCGCCCAGGCCTCCGCAGCACAGCTACCCCTGAGCCCACCCCTCACCCTTGGCATTGCCACCCCACCCGCTTCTCATCTGGACCAGCTTCTCTGTCAGATCTGCAGGAGCTGCATCTCCTGCTCTCAGGTTAGCATCCTCTTCTTTCTCTGCTCATCCCTCCTGGTGCACTGTAACCCCTGCGGGGCCGTCTCTTAGACACCTGGGCCTGTGTGGCCCTCCTCTCACTCTGGGTCTCTCTCTGCCTGGCCTGCTGGGTGTGGTGGTCAGACATGCCCTGTGTATCTCTGAGCACCCCCATGGGTCATGCTGGGATCCAGGTGTCATTGGTGATGCACAGCACCAGGAGGCCCTCATTACTTCCCGCTTTCCTGGAGGTCCTGGAGACGTTCCCTGGAGAGGTCCAGCGTAATCTGGTCTCAACCTAGGCAAGCCTGGGCCTCAGGGAGGCTGCCCTCAGTTATCTACCTCAGGCAGGTGCTAGATTTTGCCTGGGGCCTTTGCGGCAGCTCTGGGTCCAGGCAACCACTGAGACCAGAGCCCCTGGGTAAGAACAGCTGTGATGGGCCCTCCGCCGTGGGCCTGGTCACTGTCTGGGCAGTGAGTGCCCCGCACCCTCCACAGCAGACATGGCACTCACTCTCGCTGGCCACGTTGAGGGATTAGGCTGCGCCTGGCCTGCTGAGACCCCCAGGACTGGGTGCGGCCCAGCCGGCTCTTTGCCGCGTTGCGCGGCTGGTGCGGCTTTCCTGCCAGCACTTCCACCACGGAAGGGTCAGGAAACCCCCATCTGTTTGGTGCACCCCTCAGGAAGGCAGCCCATGAGTCCTGCACCCCGCCGCACCTCGGTGTATTGGAGCTGAGCCCTTTCTGACAGAAGAGTCAGGGCCGTCTTGGGTGGAGAATTCCTGGGCTTTTGAGCAGGCTTTACCTCATCCTGGGCCCCCCGATACCAGGCAGGGCGGGTCCTGTGTGCCCACCCAGCCCGCTCTGTCTGCAGACCTGACATCAGAGAGGAGAACCAAGAGATTCTGCAGAGCCCGGTGTCTGGGAGTATAGCTGGGTCTTAGGGGGCGTGGGGATCTGTGGCTTAAAGCCGGGATAGCTCATTTTGCTTAAAAAGTAACTGAGGGGCTTCCCTGGTGGCGCAGTGGTTGGGAGTCCGCCTGCCGATGCAGGGGACTCAGGTTCGTGCCCTGGTCTGGGAAGATCCCACATGCCGCGGAGCGGCTGGGCCCATGAGCCATGGCCGCTGAGCCTGTGCGTCCGGAGCCTGTGCTCCGCAACGGGAGAGGCCACAACAGTGAGAGGCCCGCGTACCGAAAAAAAAAGAAAAAAAAAAAGCACATTTAGGACATAAACTAGCGTGATATCCAGCCAGAAAGCTGGGCAAAGAACCAGAGGGAAGGACTTCCTGCAAATGTGCACCCTGGTTGATGCAGCCCTAATTAGAGCTTTTGGGGGCAAAGCCAACAGAAATAGACCTTTTCTTTTCAGATGCCGGGGAAATTGCCCCTGGAGAACCCATTAGGTAACAGTGGTGCCAGCAGGCATCTTCATGGATTTGCCTCTAGTGTTTCACCATTGAAAGTGGTGCTGTTGATTTTCGATAAATATTTATCGTAAGTTTAAGGAAGTAGTGTCTTCTTCCTGGCTTACTAGGAGATTTTATCAGGAAAGGATGTTGAATTTTATCAGCCTTGTGTGTCTGTGTTTTAAGCAATTAATAAACTTTTGACTTTAGAACAGGTTTAGATCACAGAAAAGTTACAGGAATATTACAGACAGTTCTCTTTTTCCCCTGTTGTTAATGTGATTGTGATCCATTGTCACCACTCATGAACAGTGGTTTTTTTTGTTTTTGTTTTGTTTTTTTGTGTCTGTGTTGGGTCTTTGTTGCTGTGTGCGGGCTTCCTCTAGTTGCGATGAGTGGGGGCTACTCTTCGTTGCGGTGCGCGGGCTTCTCATTGTGGTGGCTTCTCTTGTTGCAGAGCACAGGCTCTAGGTGTGTGGGCTTCAGTAGTTGCAGCACACAGGCTTAGTAGTTGCGGTGTGCTGGCTCTAGGGTGCGTGGGCTTCAGTAGTTGCGGCACATGGGCTTAGTTGCTCTGCGGCATGTGGGATCTTCCCGGACCAGGGATCGAACCCATGATCCCTGCATTGGCAGGGGGACTCCCAACCACTGCACCACCAGGGAAGTCCATGAACCGTGTTGATATGTTATTATTATCAAAAGTCCATACTTTATTCCACTTTCCTTAGCTTTTACCTAATAACCTTTTTCTGTTCCAGGATCCCACCCAGGATCCCACATTACATTTCGGCTGCCCTGGGCTGTGGCCAGTTCTCTGACTTTCCTTGTTTTCAGTGACCTTAACAGTTTTGAGGGGTACAGGTCAGGTATTTTGTAGACCGTCCCTCGGTTTTAGCTTTTCTGATGTTTTTGTCATGGTTAGATTGGAGATATGTGTCATTGGGAGGAGGACCCCAGAGGTAAAGTGCCACTTGGATATCTCATTGTTTCAAGGGTACAGGTTAGTGAACTGACGTATCATTGATGTTGACCTTGATCACCTAACTGAGCTGGTATTTGTCAAGTTTCTCCATTGTAAACGTACTTGTTTTCCCCCTTTCCATACTGTATTTTTCAGAAGGCAGAATACACAGCCCACACTTAAGGAGTGGGGAGTTATACTCTGTCTCCTTGAGCGGGGAATTATCTACATACACTATTTGTAATTCTTTTGTACGGAAGGTTTGTCTCTTGTCTCCTGTTTATTTATTCAGTCGTTTATTTACTTATATCTGTATGGACTCATAGATATATATTTTATACTTTGGGTTATACACCAATATTATCAATACATTATTTTGTTGCTTAAATTGTTCCAGCTTGGCCACTGGGGACTCTTTCACACAGGCTCCTGTGTCCCTCTGACACACTGCATAATTTTGCTTTTTGAACACTTTCTTAGTTTCTGGCACTGCAGGGTGCTCCAGGCTCATCTTGTATATCCCTTGCTCCAGCCCTTGAATCAGCCATTTCTCCGAGGAGCTCTCGTTCCTTTTATTGGATCATGGTATCAGATACCGAGATTGGGCACTGGGTGTTCCTTAGATTAATTTTATGACTAGACTTCCTGGTGCAGAGCCAGCCGGGCATCCCCGGCACACCCTACTTTGTTGTGGTGGATTACTACTTCAATAAGCTGCAGGATTGAAATGGGGAGGCAGTCCACTTTAGAGGTTAGGGAACGGTCTCTAGAGACTGGTGTCCTGGGTTTGGGTTCCAGTTGTGCCACTTACTGTGCCTCAGTTTCCTCATCTGGAAGAAAGGATAATAATAGCACTTCATAGGATAGTTGGGAGGATTTGGTGAATTAATATATGTATAGTATATAGAACAGTATATCTAGTAAGCATCATAATGATTGTTTTATGTATTTATTTATTTAACATCTTTATTGGAGTATACTTGCTTTACGATGGTGTGTTAGTTTCTACTTTATAACAAAGTGAATCAGTTATACATATACATATATCCCCATATCTCCTCCCTCTTGCATCTCCCTCCCACCCTCCCTATCGCACCCCTCTAGGTGGTCACAAAGCACTGAGCTGATCTCCCTGTGCTATACAGCTGCTTTCCATGAGCTATCTATTTTACATTTGATAGTGCGTATATGTCCATGTCACTCTCTCACTTCGTCCCAGCTTACCCTTCCCCCTCCCCGTGTCCTCAAGTCCATTCTCTACATCTGTGTCTTTATTCCTGTCCTGCCCCTAGGTTCTTCAGAAACATTTTTTTTTTTAGATTCCATATATATATATATATATATATATATATATATATATATATATATATATGTGTGTGTGCGTGTGTGTGTTAGCATACGGTATTTGTTTTTCTTTTTCTGACTTACTTCACTCTGTATGACAGTCTCTAGGTCCATCCACCTCACTACAAATAACTCAATTTTGTTTCTTTTTATGGCTGAGTAATATTCCATTGTATATACGTGCCACATCATCTTTATCCATTCATCTGTCGATGGACACTTAGGGTGCTTCCATGTCCTGGCTATTGTAAATAGAGCTGCAATGAACATTTTGGTACATGACTCTTTTTTAATTATGATTTTCTCAGGGTATGTGCCCAGTAGTGGGATTGCTGGGTCATATGGTAGTTCTATTTTTAGTCTTTTAAGGAACCTCCATACTGTTCTCTATAGTGGCTCTATCAATTTACATTCCCACCAACAGTGCAAGAGGGTTCCCTTTTCTCTACACCCTCTCCAGCATTTACTGTTTGTAGATTTTTTGATGATGGCCATTCTGACTGGTGTGAGGTGATACCTCATTGTAGTTTTGATTTGCATTTCTCCGATGATTAGTGATGTTGAGCATCCTTTCATGTGTTTGTTGGCAATCTGTATATCTTCTTTGGAGAAATGTCTGTTTAGGTCTTCTGCCTGGTTTTGGATTGGGTTGTTTGTTTTTTTGATATTGAGCTGCATGAGCTGCTTGTAAATTTTGGAGATTAATTCTTTGTCAGTTGCTTCACTTGCAAATATTTTCTCCCATTCTGAAGGTTGTCTTTTCATCTTGTTTATGGTTTCCTTTGCTGTGCAAAAGCTTTTAAGTTTCATTAGGTCCCATTTGTTTATTTTTGTTTTTATTTCCATTTTTCTAGGAAGTGGGTCAAAAAGGATCTTGCTTAGATTTATGTCATAGAGTATTCTGCCTATGTTTTCCTCGAAGAGTTTTATAGTGTCTGGCCTTACATTTAAGTCTTTAATCCATTTTGAGTTTATTTTTGTGTATGGTGTTAGGAAGTGTTCTAATTTCATTCTTTTACATGTAGCTGTCCAGTTTTCCCAGCATCACTTATTGAAGAGGCTGTCTTTTCTCCATTGTATATTCTTGCCTCCTTTATCAAAAATAAGGTGACCATATGTGCATGGGTTTATCTCTGGGCTTTCTATCCTGTACCATTGATCTATATTTCTGTTTTTGTGCCAGTACCATACTGTCTTGATTACTGTAGCTTTGTAGTATAGTCTGAAGTCCAGGAGCCTGATTCCTCCAGCTCCAGTTTTTTTTTTTTTTTGCGATACGCGGGCCTCTCACTGTCGTGGCCTCTCCTGCTGTGGAGCACAGGCTCCGAACGCGCAGGCTCAGTGGCCACGGCTCACGGGCCCAGCCGCTCTGCTGCTTGTGGGATCCTCCCGGACCGGGGCACGAACCCATGTCCCCTGCATTGGCAGGCGGACTCTCAACCACTGAGCCACCAGGAAAGCCCTCCAGCTCCGTTTTTCATTCTCAAGATTGCTTTGGCTTTTCGGGGTCTTTTGTGTTTCCATACAAATTGTGAAGGTTTTTGTTCTAGTTCTGTGAAAAATGCCATTGGTAGTTTAATAGGGATTGCATTGAATCTGTAGATTGCTTTGGGTAGTATAGTCATTTTCACAATGTTGATTCCTCTGACCCAAGAACATGGTATATCTCTCCATCTGTTTGTATCATCTTTAATTTCTTTCATCAGTGTCTTATAGATTTCTGCATACAGGTGTTTTGTCTCCTTAGGTAGGTTTATTCCTAGGTATTTTATTCTTTTTGTTGCAGTGGTAAACGGGAGTGTTTCCTTAATTTCTCTTTCAGATTTTTCACCATTAGTGTATAGGACGTAATGATTGTTTTGATGTTATTTTACTGGCATTGTATATAGGTTCAAAATAGGGGATTGAGGTAGACTTTTTTTTTTTTAACTTCTTAGTCATATTTTAAGATGAGAGTTTTTGAGATCACGGTCTGGGAAGCTCTCCACGTTTTTCCATTTTTTGGAACAATTTAGAAAGCATAGGGGCTGTCTGTTCCTTGAAGGTATAAAGAAGTCTTTTGAAGCTGTCAGAACGTACTGTTACTTTGGGGAGAATTTCTTTGATACCTTTTCAAGTTTTTCCTGGAAAATTTTTGTTTTCATCAAGAATTTTAAACTTCTTAGAACCGAGTTATCAATTTTACTCTCTTAATTTTAAAAAATATGTGCTCTAGGGAATTCCCTGCCGGTCCAGTGGTTAGGACCCAGTGCTTTCACCTCCCCAGGCCCAGGTTTGACCTGTGGTCAGGGAACGAAGGTCCTGCAAGCCACATAGCGCAGCTCCCCACCCCGCTAAGAAATTCTCTATAACTGTAGTTGTATTTCCTTTCTCATTCCTAACATTATGTGTTTGTGTTCTTTTTCTATTGATTAGCATTTCCAGAATTATATCAGTTTTATTGGTATTTTCATAAAATCAGTTATTAAATGTATTTATTGGTTCTGCTTGTCTAACTCATGGATTCCCAGTTTTATTATTGATTTCTTTCTCCCCCCTTCCTGACCTTGTTATGAACATCCATCTTTTGACTTGTTTAGTTGAATCTTAGTTTTTTATTTTTTCCTCTTCAGTAGTAAGTGAATTTTAGCTAATATATTTTTTAATGCTGCTTTGACCATATCCTAAGAGGTTTTGATTGATTTGTTTTTTAACCCAAGAAACGAACTAAGAGCATTTCTTTTCATTTCTAGGTAGATGTGTGGTTTGTTAACTTTTTATTGTTAGTTTCTGGTTTTATCACTTTTATAGTGAGAGGTTATAGTCTATGTAAATTTTGAGATATTTCTTTGTGGCCTGTTTAGACATATTCTTTGCAAGTCTTTTATGGAATACTGGAAAATGTTTATTTTTTAATAAACAAAAGTAGAGTGTACTTTGGTGTACATGAAATCAGATTTCTTACCGTATTCCAGTCCTCTGCCTCCTTCCTTATTTTTGTATATTTAAGATTAAGAGAGGTGGTTTGATGAATTTCTCTTTGTGATTCTTAGTAGCTTTTGTTTTATTCATTTCCATCCCAAGTTGTTTGACGTATAAAGGTTGATGATTAAGGCTTTATTGTGACATTTTACCTTTTTACAGCTTTTAAGAACCCTTTTGACCTAATTAATCCTTTTTATCTTGAATCTGACTTTAACTGATACTGGTTTTGCTATTAAATGTTTACTTTTGTTGCATTTGCCTGATGTATCTTTGCTTACTCCTTTATTTTGAATTTTGTTCATTGGTTGCAGTTTACTTGTTCCAAATTGAGCCCCTCCCAGTGTCAGGAGGGCCATTCGCGTCTGTGGTGATGACCAGTATGTTTGGTTTTTCATCCAGAGGCTCCTTTGGTGCTTTCTGGTTTTTGTTCTGGCTTTGAAAGAAAATTTTTTTTCTCGTTGGAAAGTTGGTGTTAAGAAGTTAATCATTTTAATAACAGTTATTTAGATGTCACTGTCTTACTGAATCCAGTGTGGACCCCTATTTTGTACTGCGTTTTCCCTTTCCTCTAAAGCATTTAATTTGACCCCGCACATTGGAGAGTCCTTGCGTTGCCTCCTATGTGAAGGAGGGCTTTACTGGGTATTGAATCTCTGTTCTATGAAAACGTTCCCTCCATTGTTGCTGGAGATCTTAGGCCAATCATATTCTTTCTCTTTTGTAGGGAACTTCTACTTTTCTTGCCTGATGTTTTTAGGAGTTGAGCACAGTAGTATTTCCCGAGGATCTCTCTCGGTTCTGTGCTTCTGCCATGCTTTGGGAGTCATGGGTCCCCCTAGCCTCACCAGCTGGGTGGAAGGCCCTGGAGGTGGCTCCTTGAAAAGGGCCTCGCGTTAGCCGACAGCTCTTCAGCCAGGCAGCGCGGGTGGGTGCGGAGGGCAGCACCACTCAGTGGCAAGACTCAGATAAGGTGTATTCTGACCTAAGCCAGTGAAAGGTAGAGCAGAGAAGCAGTCACACCTCGACACAGAGCAGACGAGGTGGAGGAGGACACAGCCTGTTGACTGATCCAGGTGACAGTTCTGGTGATGCCAGCAGCAGCCCTGTGGAGTCAGGAACAGCTGGGCCACCAGCCAGGACAGGCCAGAGGCAGTGGCCGCGTGCACAGTCAAGTGACAATGTCACACGCTCTGTGTTTCCTGCCTCTTGTCCTGCTGGTCACTCCCCAGGGACAGGCATTTATCCCCTTGGGTCATGTTTTCTGAGACCTGTAATTATATATCACGTCACCCTGGACAGATTTCACTGCCTGGTCTCTCTGTGACTTCCTTCTCGGTTACAGGAGCTAACATGGTGACCCATTGGGTGCCAGCAGCTGTGTAGACAGGCCTGGGGTTGTCCCTGCCTCGGGGCTCTCCTCTTTTCTCTCATAATCCCCACTTCTGCGTCGGTGGAAAGCTCGCAAGCTTGTCTTCTCATTCACTTCCTGTGACCCCCTTCCGGAAGCTCTGCTCCTCCCTTATTACGCTCATTTATAACTTGGCCACCGCGTCTGTGGTCTTAGAGAGCCCCTTCCATCGTGGCCCCTTCTCCATCCATGACTGTGGGCTCTTGCCCTTCAGATGTGCTGACCCTGTGGAGCCCATAAAAACGTGGGCCAGAGACTCTAAGTTGCCTCCGGTTTCCCGAAGGGAGACGTGCGCTGGCTCCTTCTGCACAGCTGAACGAGAGCTGTCTGATTGACCCTGAGATGCAGGGTGCCACTGAAATGGCTCAGGCCCAGAAGAAAAGGAGAGGAAGGTTTGGGTTGCCTGTGGATTCACTGTCAAGTTGAGCCCCCCAAAGGAGCTCAAAAGGAGGAGGGCGTGAGCCACGCCGGGGGTGCAGCAGGCCTTCGCGCTCTGGCAGTGGGAGGCATCTCCCCTGCACTGGCTGCGGCTGGAGCTGGCTTTGGCCATACCCCATTAGCTGGCCTACCTTCCCCCGGGGGCCCTGGTGAGAATGGGCTGCAGAGCCTGTGGCTTTCCAGAAGCCTCTGTCAGGTTAGGGTCTTGCGGGGAGTGGAATCTCTGGTGTCCCTACTTCTTACTCCCCAGGAGGAATTTTCTAGCAAGACAAAGTCCAGAGGTTGTAAACTGGTGGGTAGCCTTTGGGCTAGACCCAGGGCGTAAGCAGTGTTAGTTTGACCCACACGGTGGAATTTTTGGGCTTGTTTTGATTGTTCTAAGTCAACAGTTAAAAATCAGGAGACTTCTCTGGGTTTCCCTAGATATTGAAATTGATAGTATCCTTGGGCTGAAACTCCCATAGAGCAGCAGCCCAGTCGGGCAGAGTAGCCTTTGGGGCACATGCTGCAGGCCCCACCCCTCCCTGATGCCTCTCCCAGCACTGAGGCGGACCCTTTCCACCACCTTTTCTCATGGCTCTCATGACATTGGTTCTTTCGTAGTTGAGAAAGATTTCTCATACCAGTGTCTCTATCAAAAGGAGGAAAGAGGAAAACTAGTCAAAAGGGTCATGTATTTCAAGAAACATGGGAGTGCTGTGGGGAAAATGAAAGGACTCTTTCTCATATTTTGTGTGTAAATCTCTGGTCAGCTTCACTCCTTTACAAGTTACCTGCCAGGTGCCCCTAGGCCTCTGAGCTGGTACTGGCCCTCACCCCGACCCTGGAGTGGCTTTTCTGCTTTTCCGTACAGGAGGAGCCCCATGGCAGATAGGAACGGGTGAGATGTGGTGCGTGGACCAGGCGCCCATCTCGGAGGGCAATCTGCCCTGTGTGGGTCCGATGGTCAGAAAGCATTTCTCTGGGTCTCAGGAGCGTCTGGTGAGGAATTATCCTGTAGGAGCTGTTATTTCGGTTTGGCCCCAGAACAAGCAGACAGTTGTGATTTTGCTGCAAGGTTTGCTGCTGGTTTTTAGAAAATTCTCATCCAGACCTATTACATTCTGGTGCAGAAAGATGCTCCCTGTGGGAGCAATTATTCTGGGCTGGGAGTTTTTCCCTCCTAGCTCTGAATTCTGTAGATGTCACGAAGGGTTTAGTCCAGGAACTCTGAAAGCCCATTCCCGTATCTGCTAGCAGGCACGTATGCTTTTAAAACCCGGAGGTTATTGATGGTGGAACCACAGACAGGGTTTCCCACTTAGAGGTTTCAACAACAGGGGCTGCTCTGAAGCCACAGTTGTGTCCCACACGAGCCCCCCCCGCCCCCGGCCAGGCCGGCCTCTATGCCCTGGACTGGGACTCTGGCGTGGAGGGTGGGCCGTGTGGGCCTTTGAGCTTCTACAGTTGTCAAAGGGGCTGCCACGATCCTGGCTGTGGCCTCCTCCTCCCACAGCGGCCCCAGAACAGGGTGAGGAAGGGTGCAGGGTCAGGTGGACGGTCAGGAGATGGGCTCCTGCAGCTCCCATGGACCCGGGACTCTCCGCACACGGTGCTTGAGGCTCAGAAGAGACAAGGATGTCCAGGAACCAGGCTGCTTCTGCCTGGCTGGGGGCCGTGTCCGGTGTTGGTGACAGGCCTCGGGCCAGGGGTCTGGGCTAGCATGTCATCACTGTGGAGTGTCCTGGGTTCCTTCAGGCCCCAGTACTGCCATGACCCAAGTCCCTTCCTGTTCTGTTCTTCTCTGAGCAGAATAAGACGACGGCCCCTGCCCATGGGTGCAGCCCTGGCCACAAAGGCTGGCATCTCCCGGCCAGCACCTGCGGGAACCTGGTGTGGTTACCGCTGCTCACAGACCCAGCCGGCTGCGTTTATGTTAATTCCACTGTTCCGTTAGAAAACCCAGTTCTGTGGCAGCCACGTCTCCTTGTCCCCTTCTGCTCCAGCATCATGCAGCTGTGCCTTCCCCCAGGGCCATCCTCCATGAACGTGCCACACCCCCGCCAGCCAGGTGGCCTGCACTTGTGGCAGCACTTTGGGTCCCCTCGCTTGTGAGTGCGGTCCCCTACCTTCTGTGTCTGGGCCTGAGGTGGGGCTGTTCTCATATCCTGACCTTGAGGAGTGGCACTGTGGCCTGCCGGCGGCTCTCCTGGGTGTCCTGGCAAGGGCCAGGTGCTCTATAGCCATCCCTCCAGCCTGGGGTGACTGGGGCTTGTTGGTGGAGAGCTATGCCCGTCTAGCCCCTTGCACAGTAGATGCCTGGTGGCTGTTAGGGTCAGTGCCTGGCTGGGCTTGTTTTTGCTGTGTTTTTGGGTTTTTTTTTTAAACATTTATTTATTTTTAAAATTTTTGGCTGAGTCAGGTCTTAGTTGCAACACACGGGATTTTCATTGTGGCCCGCGGGCTTCTCTCTAGTTGTGGTGCGTGCATGTGGGCTCCGTAGTTGTGGCGTGTGGGCTTAGTTGCCCTGCAGCATGTGGGATCTTAGTTCCCCGACCAGGGATCGAACCCGTGTCCCCTGCATTGGAAGGCGGATTCTTTACTACTGGACCACCAGGGAAGCCCCTGTTTTTGCTGTTTCACTTTCTCTTGCTGCTCATCCCAGCAAGAGAAGTGGGATTTGACTGCTCGACCTGCAACTGAGCTGGTGGCTCTGGAGATGGGCACCCTGGGTTGGGGAGGCTGGCATTGGCTGGGCCCTGCCCCCTTGGGTGGTGAGTAGCCCTTTTGTGGGGTAGGGATTCCTTGGGAGAGAGGTACCAGCTGCAGAACTGGAGAAAGAGGGTCCTCCTGGGGCACCTCGTTTGCAAATGGGGTACCGTGTTGGTCCCACTAGCCACAGCCAGGTGGCGCGTGTCCCTGGGGCCCTGGGTGACATTCTGCTGAGGGGTAGGAAGGGCTTGACTGAGACATGGGCAGCTGGTGCAGGCTGCAGCCGGACAAGTCACTGTCCCGCAGGTGAAAAGACACAGGAAGGAGTGTGCAGGCGCCTGCGTGAGTCTGGGGTCTGGCTGCCAGCACAGCCCGTCCCATGAGTGTGGTCGGTGCCTTTCTCCCCAGCGTGGGGTTACTCAGAATAGGCTCGACGCAGCCCATATATTTTCGGCATGAGCTGGAGTCTTTGAATCATTTATCTTGCCAGCTCTTCTTGAAACTGGAGAAAGGTAAAAATTCGTCTAGGTGCTGAGAAAGGAGCCTGGAAGGAAAAAGTGCCTGGTGGCTGCCGTGATGGGTGGCGTGCTTGCAGATGGTGCTGGTGGCTCGGAGATCAAACAGCTGAGAAGTGGTTTCCCAGGAAGAACTCAGAGAATTCTAAGTAGGTAATGAGTAGTGACTTTCTTTTGATTTACGGCAAGACTCAGCAATCAATCTATAATGCTTTGAAGAGGAAGGAGATGAACCTCCGAGAGGCTGCAGCCTGGATGGTTCCGACGGGCAGCCCTTCCTTGGGGTGGGAGTGGGGGTGGGCGCCAGAACTTCAGCCGGGGGCGGGCTGGGTGTAGGGCTCTGCATCTCTCTTCGGCCATGAAGACACAGGCCCCTCCTGGCAGGCAACAAAGCTGTGGCTGGAGCCAGCCTGGGGGAGTGGCTGCTCACGTCCTCTCTCTGGCCTCTGAGGTCTTGGCTCTGACCCTGGTGGGACTCTGGTTCAGCTTTTAGGTTATGGGCGATTCAGGCTCTGGTGCTTTGTGATCACAGCCTCCCTGAGAGCGTCTGGAGGCCTCTCATCCTTCTGGCCTGAAGGTGTCTGTATTAGTTTGCTAGGGCTGCCGTAATAAAATACCACAGACTGGGGGCTTCAGCGATAGAAGTTTATAGTCATGCAGTGTTGAAGCTGGAAGAGGCCAAAATCAAGGTGGGGGCAGGTTTGGTTTCTCCTGAGGCCTCTCTCCTTGGCTTGCAGATGGCCACCCTCTTGCTGTATCCTCACATGGTCTTTCCTCAGTGGGTGCACATTCCTGGTGTGTCTGTGTCCTAATCTCCTCCTCCTATAAGGATGTCAGTCAGATTGGATGAAGGTGCCCATAATGGCTTCAGTTTAATTTAATCACCCCTTTAAAGGCCCTGTCTCCATACCGTCACATTCTAAGGCACTGGGGTTAGGGCTTCAACATAGGAATTTGGGGGGCACACAACTCGGCCCATGGGAGTTCACCGCTGACATTCCAGAGGGGAAGATAGACAAGCAGGAGAGTTATCAATAATGTGGTGATAAGTTGGAGTCCAGGAGAGAACAGGGAGTGACGGCCCAGCGTGACCCTCGCACCGAGGCCGAGAGGGGCCGAGGAGCCAGCCCGGCACTGACCCACCTGGCGAGGGGCACAGGGACCGGGGCCCGGTGGGTAAGAGAGGAGCGGGTGGCAGGCCAGGTCTCAGTGAGGCGCCCCTCGGAGATGTCAGTGATTGGCGTGACTTAACCTGCTGAGGCTGTGGCTTTAGGTGGCAAGTGGACAGAGGCGGCCACAGGCGGGCAGTGAGGAGGTGGCAGGGCCGTGAGAGGAAAGGATGGGTTGGAGGATGTTTGAGGCTGGAGCTGGAGCTGAGGGCTTGCTGAGGGATGGCACGTGGGCGTGAGGGAAGAGAAGGAATGGTGGGAGTCCCAGGCTTCAGACTTGCGGCCTCGTGGTGCCGAGCCAGGCAGTGCAGGCCGTCGCGCTTCCCCGACGCCCCTCGCCTGTCCCCTTACAGGCGAGTCTGGTCCAGGCAGCTCCGGGTGCCGCTTCCAGACTGCTTGCTTCTTCTTCTCTCGCCTCCTGCCTCCCGGCCTGAAACAGAGGCTCTGCCTCAGGGCTGTGCTTTTATGACATCCGTGCGTTTGGATGGGAGAGAGCTCCCTAGGGACCTGGCTCTGCACTTTCATTCAGGGCCTGGCTGTATTTCATGTCCCTGCCTTAAGTGCGTGCGTGTGTGTGTGTGTGTGTGTGTGTGTGTGTGTGTGTGTTGTGTGTAATGTATTCGTGTGTGCTGTGTTTGTGTGGAGGGGTGTGCACACCCATTAAGCACGCCCCCTCACTCTGCCTGCCTGAGAGCACACAGGCCTGGCCCTTGCAGGTCCCTTTAGACCACGGGCAGGAGGTGGGGTGGGCCAGACAGATCTTTAGAGGGACAGAGCCATTCGTGGGGCTGACGACCAGGTGGAGGAGTGAGGAGGAACTGGGGCAGTGGGTCTGGGGTCTTAGAAATGATCTACCAGTGACCTGTGCGGACAGGAAGGTGGTGGTTCTCAGGGAGGGGCAAAGGGGCTTTGGGGATCAGAAGTTCTTGGTCCAGCGTGTAAGACACAAAACCCCTGAGGCCGGGGCGAGTTCCCTCAGCTGTTCGTTCCTCTTTCAGTCCATTCTTTTGTTCTGCAAGCGTTTATTAAGCACAAACTGTGTGCCAGACACTGTTCTGAGCCCTGGGGATCCAGCAGTGAAGGAGGCCCTTTACCCTGGAGCTAGTTCTGGGAGAGGGAGGCCATGGGCATTGGCCCGGCGGCAGCCCCTCAGGCGTTTCCAGAGGCCTGGGCTTTTCCCCCTTCTGCCATCAAATAAGGGTACGATGCATTTCACCCTCACAGCAACCGTCTGCACATAGGCAACAACTGACTCTTTTATAGGCAAGGAAAGTGAGAAGCAAAGAGGCTGAGCAACTTGTCCGAGGCCATACCATTGACAAGAGGCCAATCCGTTGAGTGCTTGACCTTTGCCGTTCGGCCATGGCGACCTCTGCCCGATGGACGGGGGCCTGCTGCTTTCATCCTGGCAGCGATCATTGTACAGTGCAGGGTGCCAGAAAGGCCCAGGTGTCTTTTATGGGAGTTCTGATTTTTTAAATTACCTCTGCAAATTTTAAATGATAAAGACCTATCACTTTATGAATTATGATGACATATAACCTAATGCCAGAATCGGGGTGGGGGGGAATCTGGCCAACCAGGAAGGAAGGGGTTCTGCCTCCTAAAGTGGAAGAAATGGCCTCCTGAAGTGCCTAAGAAATGGCAGGGCATGCAAACCCCCCCTCCCCCCCACCCCACATCCTAGGTCAAGGTCAATCTCAACCGGGAAGCCCAGGGGCCATTGTCTAGAGGCTAGGGTGTGGCCTTCAGAGGTTGCTCCAGCTTCTAGAAACATTCTCTGTGGCCCTTTAGAGACCACGGAGCAGGGTAGACATGCGGGAGGGGGCAGAGGTCACCAGCAGGGATGGACGGTTCTGGACTGCAGACAGGGCAGAGAGAACAGGCCCTGCCTCAGGGCCTATGGCGGCCTGGTACGTAGCAGGTGCTCAGTAAATGTTCCTGAGGAAGAGGAGGACTCCGCAGGCTCCTCACTCAACCCTTGGAGGATTCAGGGGCCAGGGAGTCTCCAGGCCAGCTGGGGCCAAAGTCGTGCATGTCAGAGCAAGATCACATCCCACCCCCACCCCACCCCACCCCACCTCACCCACAGCCATGCCCTCTTCCCGGCAGCCCGGCTTCCTGTGGATGTGGTCGCTGGCCCTGGCGACCTGACAGCCCAGTGCTTATCGAGGAATTGGGTCTGCGCCCCTGCGCTGGCAGATAAGAGGCGTGTTGGTGTCGCAATGAGGCGCGGTCGTTCACAGGTGGTCTCGAGGCCAGACAAAGGCCGGCCTCGCCAGGAGGATGTTCGTACGGCAGGCTGTCCAGGTCACCTCCGCAGGCCTGGGACAGCCAGAGCTGACCTCGCTGGGCTTGGCGGAACCTACAGAAACCAGCTTCACTGTCCCTTCAAGACCAGGATTTTCCAAAGTCATTTCCAGATATAGTCCGTGCGGTGAAAACTGGCTCAGAACTACGTTTAGCGTTTTCCGTCGCAGAGCGTTCTGATTTGACCATTCAGAGGGCTCGCCGGGGGGTGGGGGGTGGGTGGGGGGTGGGCGGGCAGCGGGAGCCCTCTGAACCCTCCCGCTGGTCTTGGCTGAGCCGGCTGACAGATGCCCCCCACACACCGCCTGTCCTCGGCCAACAGGCCACCCCTGGGCCCGTCCTGCCCGCCGGCCAGCAAGTACTGGCGCGTTCCCAGCTTGCCTGTGCCAGCTGGCTGGATTACAAACGTTTATTGGGGGCACTGCAGGTGCCAAGCAGTGTTCTAGGAGCAGAGAGACAGAACAGAGGGAAACCTATCTGCGAAGCTCTAGAGGGAAGAGAAACAAAATAAATAAGCAAAATGTACAGAATATTCGACGGTGACAAATACTACAGAAAACGGAAAACCGTGAAAAGTGATAGAGGGAGTCCTAGGAGTGATCTGCGGTTTTGAGTTGGGGGGCATCGCAGCCTCGCAGAGAGGTTGGGTACGACCCAGTGGGGCTGGGGGCCGAGCCCAGGGGTGGCAGAGGAGAGGAGCAGTGCAGAGGCCCGAGGGGCAGAGACGAGAGGGCCGGGGGGTGAGGGCCGAGGGGCGACAGGTCGGGCAGCGGAGGGACTGTCTGATAATGGAGAGTAGCCTTTGGCAGCTGTGCTGAGCAGAGACAGCAGCGGGGCAAGGGCGGCAGCAGCAGGCCCCACGAGGAGGCCCCTGCAGTGGTGAGAGGTGACAGGGTCCCAGTCTGGGGTCAGAACGTTTGAGGGGAGAAGCAGACAGGTTCTGGGTGTATTTTATGCTGGATCAGGTGAACCCGAAGGCTCGGAGGTTATCGTGGAATCTGGTCCTGTCTGATTTGGAATGTAGAGCCAGCAGGATTCGTTGTCAGATCAAGGGTGACTGCAGGGTTTTCGACGTGAGTACCTGGAAGGATGGACTTGCTATTAAATGGCTAGAAGAGTCCGGACCACCTGTGCCTGGGGAGATCGAGGCAGCAGAGGGGAAAGGTTCATCTCCAGCCAGGGTCACCGTCTTGTGACAGGTCCCACTGGACGTCGTGTAGAATTTTTATACATGAACCATTGCTATGCTTGAGGAAAAGCCAGCATACAGTCATTCAGAGCATTTCTTGGAACCGTCTTCTTGTAAGGTTTGGTTTGCTCCAAGGAACGTATGAAAGGCATTAATCAAGGCCTGAGGGTGGCAGCACCTGAGAGGCTGTGGTCTGATTTAGTCCCGGATGCTGACGGGGGGCGGGGGGGGGGGGGCGCCAGCCGCCCTTCACGAGGATGCTGCTGGGCTGCGTGACCCGCAGACCCCGACGAGCCAGCTGTAGTGGTCGTCTCTGGGCCGAGCCCTCTCACTGGGGAATCTTCTTTTTGGTGAGCCCCCAGGGAGCTAAAGCCAACTGCCTGGGCCCCGGGGGCCCTGCCGGGTCACCTTCAGAGACCCTGCTTCTTGGGGAGGCTCGACGGGCATGCCAGCCTGCCCTGTGCCCGGTCCCCCTCCCCACCGCCCCTGTGCACAGGGGAGAAAGTCTTTGTGCCGACCCGCCTTTGTCTAAGGTTTGGCTCCTCCAGGAGAGGGTTTGGACGGTCTAGTGGTGCCCCCCAGTCCTGGCAGAAGTCATGGCCAGGACTTCCCTGGTGGCGCAGTGGTTAAGAATCCGCCTGCCAATGCAGGGGACACAGGTTCGATCCCTGGTCCGGGAAGATCCCACATGCCGCAGAGCAACTAAGCCCGTGCACCACAACTACTGAGCCTGCACTCTAGAGCCCGCGAGGCACAACCACTGAGCCCGCGCGCCACAACTACTGAAGCCCGTGCTCCGCAATAAGAGAAGCCACTGCAATGAGAAGCCCACGCACCACAACAAAGAGTAGCCCCCGCTTGCCACAACTAAGAGAAAGCCCACGCACAGCAACAAAGACCCAAGGCAGCCAAAAATAAATAAATAATAATAATAAAAAACCAAAACAAAAGATAAGCAGTAGCTTCTAGCATTTGCAGAAGCTGTTTAAAAAAAAAAAAAAGTCATGGCCACCAACAGCTGGGGCCCCTTGTCCTAGGTGCCCAGCCGAGGGGAGGCGGGGCCGTGAGGTGTAGGCCCCTCTGGGGCCTGTGGTTGCCTGTGGGACATGGCAGGTTATGAGAGCCCTGGCCAGGTCACGATTTTCCCTACCCAGGCCATGACTTGTCTGGGGCGTGGAGCAGCCCCTCAAACCTCCACGTCAGGTCCCCTCCGAGAGCAGCAGGGAGGAGAAGTGTGTCACTGGGCTGTCCTGGAGCACAGGTCCCTCTTTGTTAGAGAGCATTCTCCTTGTTTCCTGTGTTCTTATAGAAGCACACCTCAGTCCCAGACACGTCATTGGTTTGGCTCCACAGTTCTGCTCCAGGGAGAGCGACCGGTGCAGGAAGAATGTTTTCCTTCAGGACAGCTGCCCCGCCGGGGCCAGCTATCGATGCGAGCAGGACCCTGCCGTACCCACCTCCATCACCCGGGGGCCACTCTAGTTTGGCCTGGCTGGCTGGACAGTGGAAGAGCTCACCATCTGGCAAGGCTGGGGGTGTCACGGGCTCCAGCAAAGATCTTGGTTTTGCGAGGAATAGGGCTAAAGGGCCAGTGGAGCTTTGACCTGCCTCTTCTCTCGATGCCCTGCAGTCTTCATTTTCTGGCAACCACAAAATCAGGCGGGTCTGGCCCAAGAGAGGGAGCGGCCCAGCGTGTTGGTTGGGGCTCCAAGCTGGGGCAGGATCATAAGATGGGCATCGTTTCTCCTGTAGAACGGGCACGGCATGGGTGTTGCGATGTGGCGTCCCTGCCCCTGGGACAGTTATTTTCCAGGTCCAGGGGCAGATGGGTCTGTTCACCCTGTACCCAGCCAGAAGCCCAGAGGCTGCCCTCTGAGCGCCCTCCCCGGTTTCTGGACGTTGCAGAAAGTCTTGCTGGTTGGTGACATCCCTGGGGGCTTGCCTTTGGGCAGTGGGCCAGCCAGCGGGGCGTGGAGGGCGATTTCCAGCTGTCCGGGAGGATCGCCCGTGGCTTTAATGCACTTCTCTCCTATATTTCACAGTTAGACGCTTCACTCCATCATCCTTCCTGCGTTCTTGTTTTTCTGCCCATGTCATTGGCTCTGCTGCGACGTGGTGGTTGTTGGGGAGAGCTGGGAATCAGACCCCACATGTTATCGAGGGTTGGGAACCCCACCTCTTCCAACAGTGAGGTGACACGACAGGAAGTGGTGAGAGTCAGCTAGAAAACAGGCCCCTCTCCACACGGCCCACACACCTCTGGAAATCACTGTCTGAGTTGCTTCTGATACCAGCCGCCCCCCCGCCCCCGCCCCCTACCCCCCACCCCCGTCATGTCATGTCTCCTTACCTGCACTGGGCAATTTGGTTGGATTTATTCCTGTGGCTCTATGCACTTAGCAGCTGAGCAAGATATTTGTCATTTTGCTATACAACATCAGACACACCGTGGCCTAAACGATTGTGACAACGGAGAGTTCAACTACGGTCTAAAATTTCAGCATTATTTATGATGCCGAGAGGTCCGGCGTCTACAGCATCTCCTTAATCCCGTCTAAATCTAGAGCCCTGTCTCCCGGGCCTGCCTGTGTGTCTCTAATGGCTGTTAATAATAGTCCTCCAGGCACCCTGTTTGCTGATGGAAAATCCATCTGACGCTTTTGCATCTCACGTGGCAGTTAAAAATTGACGTTTCTTTATTGATGTAACCGGTTCCTGCCGAATACTTGGGGACAAATAAAAGTGATTGAACGCAGAGATAAGCAGAGAACCATTTGTTCATGGAATGGCTGGCCAATTGATGTTGGTAGTTAAACAAGCTATCATTTAAAAGAACCTTGAAAGAGGAAAAAGTAGACTGTTTGAAGAAGTTAACGTTCAGAGTGCCAGGAACGGGCGACACAGGCGTTCTGAGGGTCAGAGCCCCCGGAGCCCTGGCTGCTTCCTCGGGCCTTGTTGCTGCTCCTCTCGCATGCCCTGCTTCTCTCCGCCTCTGAATTTCCCACTTGCTCTGCCCTCTGCTGCAGACCCCCTCCTCCAGGAAGTCTTCCTGTGAGTCCCGTCACTTTGGCTGTGCTCTGCCTCACATGGCTTCTGCTTTGTCCAACTTCCCACTGTCACATTTAATCAGGTGATGTCTGTCTCTCCGTGGACGAGGGCCTGGGTCTGCCTCACTCATCCTGTTATGGTCACAGTATGTCACGGCTGGCGCATAGTAGGTGTGCGAATGGTATTGCCCAGGGGCCTGATGGACAAGCCGGGGAGCTGGGTGTGATGAATCTCTCCCGGCAGCTTCCCATCCCGGGCCCTCCTGGGATGCAGGCGTGAGGCAGGCGGGCTCTCGGGAATCACCGGTTTTGGCCTGTCACCCTGTGGAGTAATTACTTTAGACCAGCAACAAGTGTGGAAGATCGAGGAGGCAATATCATTGATTTTCCCATAAAGGTGCAATTTATAGTAAGTGAAAGAAGCTTCCTGGCAATTCCTCACCCATCTTCACTGATGGGCCCCTGAGTCCCTACAGGGCTGGTGGACAGAGTCTCTCTGGTGACCTCATCTGGGGCAGCCCCCGAGGCCTCCCTGGTGGGCACTAGTCTCATGGCCTATGCCAGGGGCAGGTGCCTCCTCAGCCTGGGGGGCACTGGAGCTCTGGATTGCGCTGGTCTTGTTCAGGCAGGAGCAGCCTGTCCTCGCCAGCGGGAGGTGCTGGAGAAGGCTCACTCTAGCCTCCAGGTGGGGCTCTGGGGGCCCACTGGGAAGGCTGCCCGTCTGGGCCCTCCCGCCTCTTCCCTCCTCCCCTCTCCCACTCCTCTCTCCAGAAGCAACCCTGAAACCAAGCTGGGAGCCGAGAAGTGGTGCTGGGGGGCTCTGGGCCAGTTTGACTTCAGGTTTTCCTTGCCTCCCCAGCTGGAGCCCACCTTTCTTCCTCCTCACTGCTTCCTGGAGGCCAGCCTCTTTCTTCCTCCACACCTGCCCTACCTTCCAGTGATGTTCGTTGAGGGATATTCAGTGCCAGGCACTGGGAAGGCAGAGGACCTGCTGAGAGCTCTGGGGGGCACACCGACCTGCAGATGGGCCTTGGACTAGCACAAGACCAGGCAGGGGACCCGTGGGAATGTGGTGCAGCCCTTGGCCTGCAGCCCTTGGCGATTCGGACCCCCAGGATGCTGATGTGAGTGAGAGCGGAGGGTCATAGGATCAGCACTTATATGACAACATCTAGTCAAAAGTGTGGTCAAGGCCAGAGAGGCACGCTCTGGGGCCAGGACCCCAGCACCAGGGCGGACCCGGCCTGGGGCTGAACCAGGGGGAGGGTTCTGGGGGCCTTTGTCTCCCAGCCAGACCCAGGCCCCAATTGTTCATTGTTCTGGGCTGTGGCCAGGTGAGGGAGGGGCCTGGCACCCCCACCTCCTGACCACCTGTCCATTCTGAGGGGCTGGGCAGCCGGAAGTGACCAGGGAGGCCACTTGCTGAGTCACCCATCCTGAGGCCTCCCCTCAGCTTCCAGATTCTGTTTTCTATCACATTAATTGCATTTATTATTCATAAACTTCTAAAACTGGCTTCTGGGGCCTTAATTTTCCAAGCTCCCCGAGGCTGGCACAGCTGAGGCTCTGTGTTGGGCTCACCAGGGATCCGCTGTGGCTTTGAGTCGGGATCAGATGCTGGCTGACGCCAGCCCAGGGTCTTTGAATTTGGAAATGAAAACAAAGGACCCCCAGCTTGGTGGCTTTCCAGCAGCCCTGGGAGGCTGGGCTTCTTCTCTTCTCTCCCTGGAAGTGCAGGGTGGATATGAAGCTGTCACCTCAACTGCCCGCACTTGGCCGCCCCCAGTGCTGGGGGCTGTCTGCCACCTCCTCTGTCCCTCCTCGTCCCTCATCATCAGTTCTGGCCTGTGTTCTGATAGTCCCTGTCCCTCATGCTGCAGTGGGCCTGCACCCTGGGGCTCCTTCCCTGGGGAAGTTGATGTCTCTCTCTGCTCCCTCTCTCCGGTTATCCTCAAACGTTTGCCTGTCCGGTGTCTGCGCGGCCTCTGACTGCCCTGTCTCAGTCTGCACTCAAAGCAGGAAGGGCTGGACCTCGCAAGCCACTTGCTGAGCTTCCTCCTGCTGCTTTCTGACCCCGTTCCTGAGGCCGAGCGGCCACTCAAAGGGCATGACCGGGCTTCCATGGTGGCGCAGTGGTTGAGAGTCCGCCTGCCGATGCAGGGGACACGGGTTCGTGCCCCGGTCCGGGAAGATCCCACATGCTGCGGAGCGGCTGGGCCCGTGAGCCATGGCCGCT
>NW_020837987.1:3887587-3951837 GCF_003676395.1 Aethalodelphis obliquidens | reverse complement strand
TTTCCATTTCTGCAGAGGTCTCTACTCGTAGATGAGGGGGCGTCAGAGTCCATCTGCAGCTCCATTTCTCAGGAGCATGTGACCCCACCTTTGGGGCTGGGGGGAAGGCTAGATGTGCCGTCATCCCACGGGGTAGGTCTGGCTTTAGGAGAAGGCGGTTTCTGCCAGCTTTGCCCGAGATGACCGAGAGAGGCAGGACCCAGGTCTGGTGGGGCGCTCTGAGGCCTCCCTCTCGGGTTCAAGCCTCTAGGTCATAAAGCGATGGGCTTGAAAGTTTCTTCTCCGCCAGGGAAAAACATGAAAACCAGAGACACTGGAGGACGACTGGCAGCGTCCACCAAAGCTGAGCATCCCCCTGGTGACCAACAGTTCCACTTGGCATACAGCAGCCACGCCAAGAGCCACACGTGAGAACACTGTGTATGCGGGCTGGGGGTTCTCGAAAGCCGCGGGGACCCAAAGCCCGCACGTGGAGGTGGACTACGGTGTGTTCACATGATGAGTACCGTTGAGCAGTGGGAATCACAGGTCTCTGCACACGAGACCAAGGTCAGGCGGCTCCCGTGGGGTCAGTGTTGAGAGAAAGGAGAATTGTTCCATTCCATGAAGTTCCCCAACAGGCAGAACTCTGGTGATGGAGGAGCAGATGGGGGCAGAGAGAGGGGGCAGCGGTGGCACCTGCCAGGGGACTAGAAATGTTCTGCGTCTTGATCTAAAGGGTACATTTGTGAAATCTCATCAATCTGGACACCTCTGATGTGTGCATTTTACTTTATGTATGTTATATTTCAATAAATAGGTTTACCCCCCAACCCCCAAAACAAAACAAACAACTCTACAAAAGCAGCGGTGTGGCAGTGACAGTCTGGGCAGAGAGGCTGCCGCATGTCTCTGTACTGCGTGGGCCTCGTACCTTCCAAATTTATAGGCATCTCAGGAGCTACAGGCTGACACGGTAAGATGACCATTCGTGTGTTTTCAGAATTAGTCCATTGGCCAGTGACAGAAAGAAAATGAAAAGTTAAGTGTAATTTGGGGAAGTACCGCCCAGGCTGTCTGGTAAGGCCAGGACCTGAATATTGAGTCTATTAGAAGCAATTATAAAAGGGACAGCATTTTTTAATGTTTCTCACTTGACAGGAAGGTTTTAAAATATGGGGCATTAGTTAATAAAAAGTCCCCAGAAGCCTGTTGTAATATATTACCTAATTCCTAACAGTTCATAGTCACTGAAATAGGTAAAAAGGGAATGTAAAATTAATATATAGTTATTATTAAAATTGCCTTATAAATTAGTTAAGTCCCCTGGAGGTACCAAGTGGGCATCATTATTCTAAGACCGTCTGAAGGGCCTCTCTGTGCCCTGTGTGTGGGGTGGGAATGCCCAGCAGGGAGGGGAGCGCTCGGCTCCGTATTTAGGGATGAAACACCTGCTCATGCTGGAAGAGGCAGGAACCGGCGACCAGACCACAGAAATTTCATCAAGAAGTCTCTTCGCTGGTTGTCAGCGTTTCTGAGGAAGCTGGTACTTTGCGGCCTCATGATCCTTGTCCTGTACCTGAGGCAAGGAAGGCCAGGAGAGAGAGCCGGACTCCCATGGGGTGGGATGGGTTGGGAGCTGCATACAAGTGTCGTGTAGCTCCCGGGGCCCCGGGGACCACCATTTGTCCCAGAACCGGGGTGGGGGAGGATGCGGGCAGGAAGTGTCTTCCTCCAGAACACCCTGCTGCGGGGGGCAGGTGGGCGGGAGGGTCTGATGCCATGTTCCCAGCCATAGCTGCAGGCGGTACGGCAGAGGGGGACCAGAGGCTCCCGGGAGACGTGTGTGCATTTGATTCAGGCAACATCAGGGCCACTGTCTCCAGGTTACACGTGCAGGGAGCCCCAACTTCCCCCCTTTGCCTGCAGCAGTGCATTGCACAGGGGATTTAGAAGCTGTGAATGTAAATCCGTCCGTATCTGAGCTGTTTACTGAATCTGCGTGCTCTTTCCAGGGGCATCTGGCGCATGTCACGCTTTCTGTGTCCTGGGTGAGGTTTTGCCTGTGCATGCTGAATCTCTTTATAGTAGCAGGCTCGCTTCCACGGAGCAGCTCAGTGCCCTGGGCAGAGAAGCGTCCTCCTGCTCCCAGGGGAGATGGAGAGCTGGGGCTTCCCAGTAGCAGGACCAGGGGCAAACTCGCTTCTTAATTTGGCCCTTCAGAGCTGCATGTACGGCCCCAGCCTGTCTCTGGCCCCCTCCACTCAGCGGGAGGCCAAGCCCTGTGAGTTTCCCGAGGTGGGGGGGGGGTGGTGGTCCACGGAGGGCAGTGTGTACGGTGTGGGCAGCCAGAGGAAGCAGGTGAGGCTGTTTTCCAGCCAGTCTCTGTCGTCCCCAACTTAGGCTGCAGGAGGGATGCCTCCTCGCGCAGACAGAGTCCCATTCCAGAGAAGACAGATAAGTGGGCTTTTGAAGCAGGGCTGAGCAGACATTCTTGTGGCTTGGGCTCTTCACACTCCATACCCGAGGGCCTTCCTACAGCATTTGTTTCTGAACTGTGATCCCTCGAGCCAGGCTGAAGGCTTCTCAAGGTTCTCAGTGTGGGCGGCGGGCGGTGCGCACTAGCGACCCCTCGTGGCAGCATCGCAGCATTGTCCCGGATCGTGGCCGTGTGGGTTCTGTCCGCGTGGGAAAGAGGCCTGGTGGAGCCAATGGGGCAAGGCTGGCTGCAGGGGAGCTGGTCTTTAACAAGTAGCTTTCATTTCTTCCAAAAAATATTTTCAAAATGAAAACAGCTTTCTCGGATAAAAAGATACTATGTGAGCCAGCAGGAAGTTCAATCAGCACAGAGCGTTATAGACAAGATATGAGAAATATCCTGTGATGCAGAGGTTCGCTAATCCCTGTTGCTTTAGCAGTCGTGTTCTGGATCTCTCCGGGGGCACAGACAGACAGACTCGGGTCTGCTGGGATCACACTAGGCGGAGTTGTCCCTCCTCCTCTGTGAAGTGGAAATCTCTTCCGTCAGTGAACCAGGACCCGCTGCACCTGCGGGGCTGCGGGGCTGCACCATAATCCGCTTATCGAGCCCTCTGCCGGGGCGGCCAGGTGGTTTCTGACTTTACAGCGTGAACGACACTGTGCTGATCAGCCTTATCTATCCGCCTCTTGGGTGTTTAACTGATAATCTCTTTGGGGTAGGTTCCTGCTAATGGAATTTCTGGGGGGAATTTTGATACACAAAGCCTAACTGCCTTCTAAAAGTTGTTCTCCCACACAGCTTGCATGGCGTCCGTGTCAATGTCTGGTGAGCACATACTACGGGCTTCCTGTGGATTTTCTCATTTAATCTCGTGAGGTGGGGATGGCATCTCTGCTTTATGGCATACAGAGCCAGGAGGGCTTTAAGGAACTGCCCAAGATCCCACGGTGGACAGATGGGTCTTAGAGGAGCCAGGTGGCCTCTCTCCAGAAACCGAGTTCTCAGCTACTGAGCCGGACAAACACACACACACACATACATATACATCCATAGTGCCTGCGGGCCCACTCGGACAGTAAAGTTAATTAGTATGGTTTTTATTATTAATCATCTTTACCAGTCTGATAAGGGAGAAGTAATATCCCACCTTTATTTGTACTTCTTTGTCTACTGGCAAGGTTAAACTTCTCTTACAGGTGTTTCCTGGGCCTTTGCCTTCGTGGCTTGTCTGTCCTTGGCACAATTTGCTCTTGACGTGTGTAGGCTGACTTACTGATCTACAAGAACACTTTATAATAGGGCTGTTCATGTTACAGTTCTGTTGGTCAAAATATTTTTCCCAATTTGATATACAGGAATTGTAAAATATAATAGTCAAATTGAGCCTTTCTTGTATAGTTTATGCCTTTTGCATAGTTACATAGACCGTTTCTAGCACCTCAATACAATTCAGTTATTTACGTATGTTTTCTTCTACTTTTATGATTTTCTTTTAAAAAATATCTTCTGTACGGTTACAAAATATTTTGATGCTGGTATGTATAGTGTAGCATATCCGTGTATCCATGTGATTTCATTTTTAAGTTGTTGACTCTTTATCTAAAGTGCATTTAAAGTGGTGAGCGAGCAAGGACCCTGGCACTTTTGCCCTCTTGAAATGAGTAGTCGATCCCCTGTCTTTGGAATAATGTCTTTGCCCCACTGACTGATAATTTCACCTTTACCATATTCTAATCTCCTATGTGTGTTAGTCAGCATAGGATAGCCTTTGCTGCCGTAACAACAAAACCCCAGATCTCAGTGGCTCAGCCTAGGGACAGTTTATTTCTGGCTCATGTTACAGTCTGAGTGGCCCCATGTCTCTCCTCCAGACATGGGGAGGGGCTGCTTCATTGCCCAACGCTGCCCCCTTTGAGAGGGGAGAGAGAAAGCACAGAGAACGTACATCCGCTTAAAAGTCTTGCTGAAGAAGCAGCACACGTCCCTTCCCCTTGTACTCCCATTGGCGAGAGTCAGTCCCTGGTCCCAGCCTGACTGCAGGGAGCCTGAAAAATGTGCCCGGAAGGAGGAAGTGGAGTGGTGAGCACACGGCCAGGTCTCCACCTGGGGCTCCGCCTAGACAGGCAGGGCGTAAGGCTGTGTGTGTGTGTGTGTGTGTGTGTGTGTGTGTGTGTGTGTGTGCGCGCGCGCACGCGCATTCTGTTTTGGTCATTAGGCGTGTGCAGGCCAACCATCCCTGCCTCCTGTTCCCCTTTCCCCAGATGTTTACTGAGGACCGACCGTGCGCTCCTCACTGTGCCCAGCCTTGGGTACAGGGTGACTTGGGCCTGCTTCTAGGAGTTCCCTCTGAGACTGGAGGGGGAAAAGGCAGGCACTGTGGCACAACCACGTGCAAGGCTAACAGCCATGAGAGGGCGTGCACGTGTGTGTGTGTGTGAGAGAGAGAGAGAGAGGGTGGGGAGGAAGTGGGGAGGAAGGGGCCTCACCTATGAAGAACTTTCGATGGGGAGAGGAGGGGGAGGCTACCGAGTGGGCCCTAAGGGGACCTGCGTAAGGCTAGCAGGGTAGCCAGGTGGCCTGGCGGGAGCCGTGAGGAGGGACCGCAGTGGTCCTGGGGAGAGGGGACCTGACAGGGTGCTGGCAGTGGGTGGTGCTGGAGGTGGAGCCTGGGAGAGAGAGCTCAGGGCACACTGACCAGTGTGAGGGTGCTGTGCCCCCTGCAGTGGTCAGCGTGGCAGGTGGGAAAGCACACCTCTCGGGGCGGTCCCCTCTTCCTCATCCTCTCAGTCCTCACTGTGTTTTGTAGCTTTCTGAATTTTGGCAGGTGATTCGGTTGTTCCTGCAGGTCACTGGTGAGATGCTTTGCAGGGTGTACAGGGAGGGGAGTGGAGAAGTCAAGGGACTTTTCTGCCTGGTGGCTACACAGCAGAAACCCAGGCCCTCATCACGTAACTGGTGTGTCCGCCTTGGAGTGTGACTGTCACAGGCCGGGAGCTGGGCAAGCACTTCTGGACCAGGCAGTTCACTGTAATTAGATTGCCATCTGCCAGGACGAGGACGAGGAGTTCCTGCAAGTACCTTTGCTCCCTGAAATGGGATTTCACACCCAGAAGAATTCCTGCCACTTGCCTGCTGGCTTTGGTTAGCAGCGTTAGTACCATGAAGAAAGATGGTTTAACTTCGCATCAACAGGCAAAGAATTATTAAAATATAATTAAAAGCATGAATTCTTCTAATTATTGGTTTTATAGAATGTGCATTTTAAAACAAGTCACCTGTTAAGGCTTTCTTTTGAATCTATCCAGAAACCAAAAGAGGGTAGCATTTTAATTAAAAATGGATTATTTCAAAAACAATTTAATCACCCTGTCATCAGAGGACTTAGACATTATTAATTAGCTGTTGATAAGTAGGTTTAAGTTACCAAAATACTTAATTCATGGGGGTTAGAGGCGTACTTTTAGGAGCCTGCCCTGCAACTCTGGGGTGTCAGTTGGAGAAAGGTTCAGAGCATGGAAGTGAATTCTTAAATCACCTCTCCCGTCCCCTTGGACCCAGAGTGGACATCCTGCAGCAGCTTGGGGACAGTAGGGAGCGCTGTGGCGATGGAAGGTGGCATCATTCTCCGACCGTGTCCTCGCCGTGCTGAACCTCGGCTGAGGCCCCACTGCTAAGTTCCCGCGGGAGCACCGACGCGGCCCCCGCCGTGCTGGAGACGCCACTGGCCAGGCCAAGCCTCCCTCTACACCCCCGCCCCGTGCTTGCAGAGTGTCCGCACCGGCAGCACCTCCTCTTTTCAGGGCTGATCTTTCTCCAGGGGCAGCATGAGTGCAACCCCCATTTATCGTCTTTAGTGGATGACGACTTTCAAAGTGATAAGTAGAGTCCTCTGTTGTTTCTTCAGCCGACTGTGACTAAAATAACGTTTGGAGTCGTGAGTGAGGATGGGAAAGCTCGTTAGAAGAGGGGTCTTCGGCAGCTCACACCAAACAGCCGATATGCTGCCAAAAAGCACAGCCACGCGCAGGGTGGGAAGGGCCGTTTGCACCAAGGGTCCCCAGGCCTTGTCGGACAGTGTCTGGGCCTCCATCCACCGCTGTTTTGACTTCGACCTGGGCTTTGTGGCTCCTGGGGTCTTGGGAGAGCCTTCTCAAAGAAGAGACATCATGTCGCAGGAAGCTGGGGTAGCGGTTGCCTGGTGAAGCTCCCATGGTTCTCGCTTCCTGCAGGTGGCCTGCAATCCTGGGCTGCAGGGACGCAGCTTCCTGGGTCCCTCCAGCCTCGGGGTGACCCCGGCCTGCTGCTGCACACTTACCGCCCGGATGAGCGGTTCCCTGTCTTCGGTGCCCTGTGCTTAATTAACACACCTAGAGGGGTTTGTGTGCAGGTGGGCCTGGCTGGGGCCCCCCCTGCTGCTCCCCTCCCCTCAGAGCCTTGAGCCGAGGGCAGCTGGGAGGGAGGATGTGGACACGAGACCAGAAGAAGAACCAGAGTAAGCCGGGGCCCAGCTGCGACTCAGCCCCTCGGAAGATGAGGGCCACGGGGGACTACCCAGAGCCGGAGCCGGCCCGGGGAGAGGGAACCAGTGCTTGGGACTGCCGCGTTAGAAAGGCAGTGATATAAAATGGCGCTTTCCAAAGAAAGTTCTATCTGATATGACACTTTTGTGAAATATTTTAAGATTATAAGGCTGAGAAAGGGATTCGATGTTTGGAAGTAAAGTAGCACTGGGCTCTGTGGAAACAAAACACAACACCCTAGAGGGATTCGGAAAGCAAAGCCCAGAGAAATTCAGGAATAAGGGTTAGTCATCCTGTCCTACCTGCACTGGGTGGAATCCGGGGCCCTTGTCTCCTGCAGGATTAGCATTTAGGAAGCACTTGTTTGGTGGAAGATTCCAGGTTTTGTTTCTTCCACTGGGGATGGGAGGGGAACTCATGGAGTGGGGAGAGTTGTAGCAGGTGGTACCCCCAAGGATACCCCAGGGTGGAGTAGGGCAGCTACCAGGCACCCAAGGTGCTGTACTCGGTGGTCCCGAGATCCCAGAGCCCCAGACAGACAGTCATTGCCCTGACCAGGCTCTGTCAGTGCCCCGGCCTTATGAGGAGCTATTAAATAAAGGAAGGTAGGAACATTGCCAAGCGAGACTCCGGCCAGGATTCTGCGCTAAAGGGAAGCTGTCACTCGCCTGCACTTGGTAGGGGAGCAGAGCATCGTGGTTACGAGCTGGGCATCTGCTTGTCCTAAAGGGAAGCTGTCACTCGCCTGCACTTGGTAGGGGAGCAGAGCATCATGGTTACGAGCTGGGCATCTGCGTGTCCGAGGCCCTCGGCAGCCAGGTTTTCTGGGGGTGGCTTTGTTCCCTGAGACCCCTCGGCATCCCCGGTGCTAAGGACGGAGGGCCCATTGGGCCTTTGTCCCCGGGGTCCACACTAGCCTGGTGTCCAAGGCTGCTGAGCTGGGGACAGGAGCAGGTGGGGGCACTGGAAAGAGCCTAGGTTCTCTTGGAGTCCTCACACCAGCTGTTTTCCAAAGACCGGCAGGTTTGGGGGACGTCTGGGGACGGGGAGCTTCTGGACTGTCCTCCCACCCAGAACTGAAAACAGGCTTTTCTTCAGAGAACTTCTGCCAAATCCTTGTATTATTTGCTTAATAGTTTCTTTACTTTTTTCTTGAGATATATTTTAAAAGAAAGGTTTGTGTTCCCGTCACGAGTGAAACCCAGTATAATTTGCAGGAAGGTGACTTTAAAATAAATACCTAATGCATCACACATGTTTATCAGTGTACCCCGTCCCATAATGTCACCTCATGGACCCATGTCATGCTTTGGGAAACACTAGCTCAAAGAAAATCCCTTCCCTCCACTCCCCAAGAAGACTCCCTGTGTATGGGCTTCCCTGCCCTGCACCTTCCCGGGGAGGGGAGGAGGGGGTGCTGGCATCCCTTGGAGGGAAAGTAGGCTCTAGATCGTGGTGAACGAGGATTATCTCCCTCCACCCCTTCCCGGTCCTGCAGTTTGGTCCTCCCTGACTGATGCCTAGGGTGACCTGGTGCATTTTTAAAGGGGGAGTTTGGGTTTGGGGCCGAGAAAGGTGTTCTTGTTGACATCGGCAGGAACTAGTTAGATGGGGTCAGATGAGAGCAGATGTTGGTCTCTGAGGAAGGCAGAGACCAGTTGGCAAATTGTCCCTGTGTTTACATGGTTCTTCCAGGACCTTCCAAAGCTGGGGCCTCTCACATGCTGGAGAGTGCCAGCCCTAAAGACGTCTGGATCTACAGATCTAGAACTTCCCACTGGAGCCATGTGCTGTGGGGTCCAGGTTTCATCCTCCTGTGTGTCATCACCATCCTGGGCACCAGTAATGCCCTGCCTGTGTCTGCAGCTCCTGCCCCAGGCACCCCGTTCTTTTTCCAGACAAAGAAGGAGCTGGAGAGGGTCAGAACAGGCCGGCCGCTTGCCACGTAGGTGACGGTCAAAACCACTAGCTGGTATCTTTCATAGATAAATCCCTTAAAGATCAGTGAGGAAAAGATGAACATTCAGTTTTCTAAAATAGAAGCAGGCCATTCAGAAAGGAAGAAATATGAGGAACTAAACACATAAACGTGTCCAAACTTGCCAGTTAATGAGACAACGAAATCCTTTCTGTTTTGCCTACCAGATTCACAAGTCCAGTGGCAAACAGGCTCCATGGTACACGTCTCAGGACCCTGAAGATCCTCATGAGCTTTCTGGGGTCCTTTTGGCAGAACACGCCCTGAGGCTCAAAACTGCAGATGCTCAGGAATTCTCCTTCTAGGAATTTAGCCCGAAGATAGTGAAAAGGCATATGGCCACGGGTGTCCATCGTAACACGGAGGTGGAAGCAACCTAGGTATCTAACAGCGTGAAATCGGTTAGGTAAATTATAGGCTGTGGTCCTGCTCATGCAACCATTTACTTATTCCGTCACTTCACAGATGTACTGAAAACTTCCCGTGTGCCAGGCACTATTCCAGGCCCTGGGGATTCTGCGGTGAACAGAATAGACAAAACCCAGCCTAATGGGAAGTGAGAGAGGATGGATGGATGGATGGATGGAAGGATGGAAGAATGGATGGATGGATGGGGGGATGGATAATAGGTCGTATATTGGTGAAGGAGTATTCTTCACCCAGGGGGCTCAGGACAGGTGTCCTTGAGTAGGAAACATGAAGGAGTAGCCTGAAGGAGAGAGAGCTGTGGACCTGTGGACAGACGTTCCAGGCAGAGAGAACAGGGCTCATCTGGTGGCCCTGAGGTGGGAGCTTGGCTGGTGGTCCCATGAGTAGCAAGGAGGCAGATTGGGAAGTGAGAGAAGATG
Source organism: Aethalodelphis obliquidens (assembly GCF_003676395.1). Lineage (NCBI taxonomy): Eukaryota > Metazoa > Chordata > Mammalia > Artiodactyla > Delphinidae > Aethalodelphis > Aethalodelphis obliquidens. Next base: position 3,942,030 of record NW_020837987.1, on the reverse strand, counting down.
GGGGAACGAGAGGGAGGCAGTCTGCTCACGGGAAGGCAGGGTTTGAACAGAGGAGTCCTGGGGGCCTACGTACATTTTTAAAGGAGCACACTCTGTGGGGAGATGAGGACTGAAGCAGGGGAGCCAGCTCCACCACTGTCACCATCGACCAGGCACCGTCACCATCTTTTTTTTTTTTTTTTTTTTTTTTCGGTGCGCGGGGCTCCCCCCTTTTTGGCCTCTCCCATTGCGGAGCACAGGCTCCGGACGCGCAGGCTCAGCGGCCATGGCTCACGGGCCCAGCCGCTCTGCGGCATGTGGGATATTCCCGGACCGGGGCACGAACCCGTGTCCCCTGCATCGGCAGGCGGACTCTCAACCACTGCACCACCAGGGAAGCCCCACTGTCACCATCTTTAAGAGAAGATGGTGGCCTGCAGCAGGGGCAGGCAGTGGGGAGAAGTGGCAGATTCTGGGCATAGTGGAAACACGTATCTGCTGACAGGGAACGACGTCCTTGCTTTAGAAGGAAGCCTCCCTGGCACGTTCCGGCCCTCATCCCAGGCTGCGTGGGGCCGTTGGTCCTTGCAGAACCTCTTCAGCTCAATTGGGCCCCACGCACAGGTATGCAGTGGAAGAGGCCAGTGAATACATAGATCCAGTTACCTGGAAAGATTGGCTTTATCTGCTACAGCTGAACCTGCACAGAATCCAGCCACACAGCATTTCCACTCCTGGCTGCGTGCTCGGTGGGGGATGTGTGTGCACCTGCCCTTGAAGACTGCACAAGGCCCTCGGCAGCACTATTCATGATGGCTGCGATCCGGAAACAGCAGGCACGCTCACCGCCAGAAGACTGGGACACACTCACCCGGCGGAACCCTGCCAGCGCTGAGAAGGAACAAATGACAGTGACCCACCGTAGGGGGGTGACGTGGAGCAGGGGGAGAAGCCAGACTCAAAGAGGTCTTGGTTTTTTATTCCATTTACGTCAGGTTCAAAAACAGGCAAATCTAACCTGTGGTCTTGGAAGTCAGGCTCCCCGTGGGCAGGAAGACCGACAGGGAGGGGCCTCTGGGCACAGAGATGCGCACTTTGTGACAGGCCATTGTGCCGAGCCCTTAGGATTCTGGTCCTTTTCTGTATGTATGTCAGACTTCAGTCAAGAGGTGACTTTTTAAAAGTTTAGTTCATTATTATTTAAAACATCTGTGTTTATGCACTAAAAATATCGTCTGGAAGGCTGTTCAACAAAATATTTGATAGAGATTGTTTCTAGGAGATAAGATTATGGATGATTTTAATTTTTTTTCCTCTGTGTAGAAAATTTCTAAAATCTCTTCCATACACACACACACACACTCACACACACACACACTCACACACACACACTCACACACACACACACACGCACACACACACGCACACGCACACACACACACACACACACACATATGGCTGAAGTTTATTAGCAGTCTGATGCGGCCAGGGCTTTGCCAGCTGAAAGGATGTAGTGCTTTATCCCAGAACTGATACCGAGGAGCTCAGGAACTCCACCTGATCGAGCACGTCAAGAATAAAGGGGAATGTTTGTTAATTGAATGTCATGTTATGTCCTCAGTTATGCCTCATACAAGACAGGCAATTCAGAATTCCCAAGTATCCAATTAAAATGCTAATTATCTCATACCTTGATAAGGCCGCTCTCGCGGAGAGAGAGAGTGGCTTCTCCCCGGCACTGCCTCTCCTCGTGCCCTGACCACCGCCGTCTTTACGCTGCCCTTGCCTCTGGCAGGCGAGCTTTCCCCTTCCAGGATCTCTGCACCCCAGCGGCCCCTCCTGGAGCACCACAGGCTGGCCTGGTGCCCTGTCCCTGGGATCGGTGGGCCATTTGTCCCGGCAGACCCGTTCCTGCTCAGTCTGGGCCCCATGCACAGACTAGAGTCCAGGGCCCTGGAAGGAAGGCGTAGCACAGCATCCTCCACCACTGGTGTCTGGGGAACAGAGAGCCTTGCCCCGCCAAGTGCCCCCACCGCCGACAGATGTGAGGTTTAGAGGAATCGGGGTCAGAAACCCTACATGGACCCCAGGCTCCAAGGGACTCTTTTGAGGGCTTTCCTGACCACAGCACATCACCACACTGACCTGCAGTTTCCTCATCAGCAAAGTAGGAAACCCTCTCCTCCCCTGAAGGATTGTCCTAAACGCCGAACGCCGCAGGCAGCTGTTGGGCCTTCCCGCTGGCCAGGCCTGTGGGAGGTCCTGGATGAGAAGGCGGCAGCGCCCCCCATCCGGCCAGGGCTGCAGGTGGCCCTTTGTCCCTGGTGGTGCTGCGTCGGTGCAGGCTGGGCCACGAAGCTGTTCTGAGCACTGGTTTTATTAATAATGCATCTCTGGGTTTATCCAAGGCTTTAAATCCGTCCCTTCTTGATGTCATTCCGTTTGAAGGCTACTTGCTCTTTTAAAACGTGCTCGGAGCCTCTCCGTGGTGGCTCCCTGGAGCGCTCTGTGTCTTTCTTCACCAGGGGGCCTGCGGAAGGAGGGGGACAGGGCAGCCCCCCCGGTCTACCACCGAGTCCCGGTACCTCCCTCCCGCAAGAAGGCCCTCACGCTCTGGCCCTGCCCGCCTTCGTAACCCTGTGTCCTAACCGCCTGCCCTCCTAGACCCTCTGCTCATCCAGGTGGCCTCCACCACCATGCCCATCTTCTCTTGCACGCTCCTGTTCCTGGCTCGGCCTCCTGGGAACCGGACATGCATCGAGGCCCAACCTGGGAGGGCATGAGGTGCCTGATGCCACCCACAGCCCCTGACCTCCCTGGCTGGCCCCGTCTGCTGGCACTCACGCTCACACTGAGAGTTGGGCGACCCTTGCTGCCTGGGGCAGCCCTTCTGCCATAATCTTGGGCAGCTAATGCATTTTGTATAGGGCTGTGGCTATCTCCTCATCAGATGATACACCTCAGAGGGCAGAAGCTAAGCCATGCGGCCAGGAAGGCTCCATGGGCTGGATTTGCGGGCACCTGGGGAGTCCCAGCAGTACTGTCCCTGGAGATCTGGGCCTTGGAATCTGCTGTCCCTGCCCTGTTAACCCCTCTCCAGGCACCGATGGATGGGCCTGCCACACTGTCGCTACAGGAACCCCATTGACGTCGTTATTCACAGTACAGACTCTCCCAGGTTACTTAAAGGTTCTCATTTATGCCTGGATACAAAGCATTTTCTACCTGTGTCTTGCTTGGGAAAAATTTATAGGCAAGAGTGTTAGAGGGATGGCCATGTCGGGGAGCTTCAGGGACCACCGCAAGGCGGGTAGCAGGGCTTTGGGCAGACCCTGCCCTTCCCTCTGCTCGTCGGGAAGCCCCTCCTGCTGCTCGGGGAGGCTGTGGGCCATGTGCCTGGTCGGCGTGCCCCCCACCCACCCTCCGTCCAGGTGAGCAGGAAGAAGCTGGGGTGGTTAGGCCCACCTGACCCTCGTGCTGCACGTGAGAGTCCGATTGTCTGAAAGGGCAGGCGGGGCTGCTGTCGGGGGCTGCGGACACTGCTGCCTGTCTTTCTGACTGCTGCCCTCTTATGGATAGACCAGTCGTTTCTAGCAGTTCCGTTGTGACTCTGTAACATCTGCCTGCTGTGTTTTCATACTGTACTTTTAGGTGTTAATTATCTAATATTTGTGTATAGTGTCTATCTGATGGTTCTTTTATCAGAAGTCCTGGGAGGGTCTAGCCTGCTGCTTGCTGTGTCTGACAGCTCTTGTGGACTATTTTCAGACTGTGAGTTCATCTTCAGTGTGTGGGGTGTGTGTATATATGTGTGTCTATGTACCTGCATGCGTGTGTAGACGTATGTGCACGTGTGTCCGTACGTGTGTGTGCACACGCAGAGATTGTGGCAGATCGCGGCTCTCCTGCCTGGGTTGAGAGTGTGGCCGCTCAGTTTGGCTCCAGGTATCACCAGTCAGGGACCAAGTGTTTTGTTAGTTTCCTGGCTTCGGGGTTTCCAAACCATACAGGTCGTTCACACTTGAACCTGAACCCCGTGGAGGACAGACCCATGCTGCGAATTCTGAGGGAACGTTCATTAATTTTTTTCCTGGAGCCCGGGAAGCTTCCTGATTGCCTCCTGCGGTGCTGGTGCATTTTCTCCAAGGCTGTGCCTCCCTGCCCAGCCCCCAGCTTTATGTTGGGGAGGGCTCTCAGTTCTGGCCCCGTACCTCTGGTTTGTCCGGGGCCTTCTCACTGTTCCCACACGGCAACGAATGCCAAGGCCTCCAGGTTAGCAAGGCCAGCAGCTTCCTTGTCTCCTCTGGCCACACTTGCTTTTGTCCTGTGCACGTGGCTCTGCTGATGATTTTTAACCAGCACCTCTGAGTGCTGGGGGTGGGAAGGCTGGTAGCTGCATCCTCTGCCTTCATCTCACTGTGACTCCCAAGGGGCTGATGGGTAGCTCGCAGCCGAATGCAGCCATAGACGTGTGTCAGCCCCTCAGGTTATGCGTCAGCTGGACCCTCACCTGGTTCACAGTTTGCCATGTTCTCCGTAAAGGTCTAGTGGGTCTTTATGAAGTGTCCTCCCGTTGCTGCCTGGTCTGTGAGCCATCCAGTGGGAATGGGGCGCCGCTGCCGCTGCCGTCTGTCCTCCAGGCCTGTCCTTGCCGAGCTCTGACCGGGCTGTGCGGGAGCCTCACGTCGAGCCTGTGGCCCCAGTTTGGAGCATCCGTAACTCCCCGTGCCTTGAGAATCAGAAATATGTCAGACCCAGGGTCCTGGGCCACTACACTTGCCCCAGAACTTGGGCGCCTTTAGGTGTCCACGACCCAAGGCTGAGGTCCCAGGGAGAGGGGCCCTTGAGGTGTGTGAGCAAAAAACGCAGCCCGTCGAGTCCACGTGTTATGCCGCTAGAGCATCAGTGTGTTCTTGTATCATGTCAGACGGGTTCCTTTGAAACAAAAGGAGATGCTAAAGTCCAGCGTGAAGGACTTAAACCCTTTTAAGGGAGAGTGACTTTCCAGCGTGTGGCGTTTCCCCTCCTCTTTGCAGCTCTTCCTTGTGGGTGTGGCATCGTGTGGCTGACAGGTAACCCGCGCTGCAGTTTGCAGGTGAAAACTGGGTGGGCCACTCCTTAGTCTGGTGCTTCTGTGAGTCATGCCTTTCAAAGGTTTTTTCCTTAGAAGCCAAGGCATGCGATGAAGGCTGTTTCTACTGAGTAGATGACGGGTTAGGGAAACACCTGCTTCTGAGACTGGCTGCAGGTGGGGGAACCGATGCCACCCCGTTTCCCCAGCCTGAACCTTCTGATTTGTTCATTCACCACCCCTCTGCCTGTCCCCTGCTGTCCCCGTCACCTGGAGAGTGGCTGCTGCTCCCCAGAACCCTGCTTCTGTCTGGACAGGGAGCCCTGTGGCTCCGTGGCCCGTCGGCGTCCCCCACTCACCGTGGGCTGCTGTGTGGAGTCCCAGTGTCTGAGGCCCCGTTGTCTGGGTGGGCGGTGTGGAGCCGCCTCAGGGCCCTGACTTGGCCTGGCCGTCCTGAGGCTGAAGTTGGGGGCAGCCGCCTGAACGCTCCCGCCATGAATACGGGGGCAGCTGATGCCATACGTGGCTTTCCTCACCTCCCTGGGCGGTTCCTGAAATCCTTTGTGTTGAGGAAATATTTCACTGGCAGATACACAATTATTCTGTGGGATTTGTGAAGCAAGTCTGAAAGCTGATTGAATATAGCAGAACTGTTGGTGCATAGCAGCTCCTTAATACCGAATCATAACAATTATGCATAATTTGTGTTTATAGTGCCCGGAAGATTAGACGCCTCCATACAGACGTGCTCTAAAACAGGCCTAGAACGCGCAGGGCAGGATTGCCACTTAGTGTGCCCACGGGCAGCCTTGGTGTTCTGAGCACAGCCCTGTGGTCGGCCTTCCCTGCCCTGGCAGTCAGTGGGTAGGGTGGGGTCCACCTGGACCTGCTTCCCAACCAAGGCCATCCGGAAGGCTGGGCCCGAGCTCTTGCCCAGGCCTCAGGGAGGGGGTGAGGGCAGCCCCCCACCGTTGCCCCCCTCCCCGGCTGGGTTCTGCAGAGGCCGGGGCCTTGGAGCGCCGAGTCCCACGCCCAGATGACCTCCCACCCCCCAGGTCCTGCAGTGTGTGGTGGGGGGAGGGGCAGGGTCCTGGCATCTCCAGAGCTGTTGGCAGTGTGGTCTCCCGAGGGTTCAGCACTGCTCGTATGGTGTTGATGTGGCAGTGGCTCATCCTCTGACCTCTGTCACACCCTGGGGCTTGCCAGGCTCTGCTGACCTCCGAGCTCCTGGAGGCCTCCCCTGGCTCTGTCTCTGTCTGGGCTCAGCCTAAGGGTGGGCTACCGGCGACCTGCTCTGAGGTCTCGTCTTTCCCTCTAGACCTTCTCCTGGCCTCCCCTGCTCCAGGTGGGAGCTCGTCCAGGGGGCCAGCCGGTTTGCTGCTTGGCACAAGTAGGGAAAAGCTGGGCCTGCCCCCAGACCCTGCCTTTCTCCACCTGCACACGGACCTGCCCCTCAACGCCGTCCTCTAGGCCAGAGCCCAGTGGCTCCCGCTCTCCTTTCCCTGCGCCCCTCCCTGGGCTCAGCCTCAGGGCCTGGGTGAGTCCAGCACTGGGGCTGGGAGAGCTCTCGTCCCTCCCTGGCTGTGCACCCAGCCCCTCCTTGTGTGGGAGGATATGGCCACTGGAGAAGGGAGTCACAGGGAGACGCCCCCTCCCGCCCTGCAGAGGCAGGTGGCCCCTGCCCTAGCCCATCTCCCTGCAGGACCAGGGCTGTCTTCCTGATGGGCCTGAAAGGCTGGGCAGCGCCGTGGCACTGGAAGTGGCAAGCTCTTCCAGCCTTGTCCCCCCTCCGCGCTGACCTCTGTGCTTCGGTGGCCTGTGGGCTACAGGTTACCAGCCACAGATCCACGCTGGGGAGTTCAGGCCTTCCTGCAGGTGCAGCTGAGCAGGGCCTGGGCTGAGGATTTGCATGGGGGCGGGGGGCGTGCGTGCTCCGGTGACTCTACTCTGACGTGTCTTCCTTCCCCGCAGCCTCTTCGAGCACTACTGCTTCTCCCGGGGTGGCATGCGCCACAGCTCCTACACCTGCATCTGCGGCAGGTAAGCGCACCTCCTGGGCCGCGTGGGAATGATCACGGGAGGAGGTTAGCGAAAGCGAGGGGACCCCACCGTCCTCCCAGCTTAAACGCACCTGTTGCTCCTATGCCCGAGGCAGTGCCCACCTAAGCCTTAGAAGTCGCTCTCCCCTCCTAAGGCTCTGGGAGCAGAGGTTGCTTCTGCCCGTCCTGGGCAGTGCCGGGTGAGGAGGGGAGCCGGCCTGCCCACTGCCGTGCGCTCCCTTCCCGTCTCCAGTTGACTGCTTCTCCTGGGGCTGGCCTTCCTCGCCCCCTCCACACAGGCACGCTCCCAGCATGGGGGACCGGGCCGTGACCTCAGGCTATGCCAGCTTCTGTGTGCCGGCGGTGCAGAAGGAGCTGGATCAGTGCCGGAGGCTGTGGTTTTGCGTGTGTGTGGCCGTGTGGGGAACAGCACAGCCGTGGGTGGGTCTGGGGCTCTGTCGTGCAGGGTGTCACTGTAGGCGTGTTTGTGTGTGGCACGTTGTGGCTGGGGGCGGGGGCTCTGTGTACGTCCTGTGTGTCACCCGCACTTGGCCGGGTGTGCTTTGGAGGCACAGGGTAGAAATGACCACGAGTATAGGGGCAGCTCATGGCCGTGAGTTTGCACTGCTGTGTGGCTTTGAGGGGCACGTCCTGGGTGTGGGCGGCCCCCTCGTCCCCCAGGCTCACCCCATCTAGTCTCCTTGTGCTCTGCCCTTGGGTCAGAGGGTCTGGCCCCTGTCCAGCCAGGATGGAGCCGGCAGCTCTGCTGCTGTGCACGTCCTCGGCACATGAATAATACATGTGAACATCTCAGTCCTTGGAAATGTTCTTCTCTGGCGGATAGAGAGAAAAATCATTATTTCTACTTTTATGATTCCTAAGACTCCCAAACAGGACCATAAATATTACACCCAGTGGGGTTTTTTTCCCCTTTCGACAGACTTAAAAGTTTTTTTTTTCTTAAAGGCATCGCTCATTAGGGAAGTGTTCTCAAGCAGAGGGGCGAGGTGCCACTGCTCACCGTCTGTGGCCCTGGCCTGGCGGACCTCCATGGCAGCCCCCTGACACAGCCCGGCCCTTCCCACTGGGCCTCCCCTCTCCGCTAGTCACCAGGAAATAAGGGCTTCTTTGGTGTCCCTTACCCGGGCCCGCAGGCCCTCACTCCCACATCAGGCCCACATCCCCAGCGCCGAGGCCACCTACCCGAACAGCTCAGCCAAGGGAGCGCTGCCAGCGCCACCGCCGTGAGCCCAGAGGTTGGCCAAGAGCTGTGTGACTGCACTAGGCCAGGGCCACCTTGCCCCTCACCCCCACCTCAGGCTGTGGGCCTGGTCCAGCGGCCCTGGGCCCCTGCTGCAAGGTGGACAGCACTGCCCTTGGGGCAGGGAGTTGGGGTGCTGGCGCCCGGGGCCTGCTGGGTGAGGATGGGCTGTTGACCTCCCCCCGGTACTCTGCAGTGGTGAGAACTCGGCCGTGCTGCACTACGGACACGCCGGGGCCCCCAACGACAAGACCATCCAGGACGGAGACATGTGGTGAGTGACGCCAGCCCCCAAGCTGCCCTGGTTCTGCGTGTGAACAGCGTGGCTGCAGTGGGCCTCAGCCCCAAAGGTGGCTGACCACGGCCTCTCGGTCCCACCCTGAGAAGGCGGACCACGGTGAGGTCCCCCCGTTGCTCTGGGTCCAGACTTCTGTGCCAAGGCTTTGGCCTACACGTAGCCTCCTCTCCGGGACCAAGGCGGCCCTGAGAGAGGGGAGCGGGGCCCTGTGTCGTGCGGGTGAGGCACCACCTCAGGAGGGCCTGTGCCGTCTCCCAGCACCCACCACGCTCACTTCTCTGGCTTGGTGCTGGGAGGGTGGGCATCTCAGTTCGGAGCGGAGAAGACCCCTAGGGAGTCCCCCGCCCTCTGAACCTGCCAGCTCCTGCCTCAAGGCTCCTTGGCACGAGCGGAGGTCAGAGGTGGTGCTTGGCCCTCAAGGCTGTTGGCAGGGCTTTGCTGAGCATAGTGTGATGTGCTCCCTGCTCCCCATGGAGCCGTGACTGAGCAGACGTGGGTAGGACCCACAGCCTCCAGCCCTCCAATGGACTGTGCCCAGCAGGCGGAGTCGCAGACCCTGCTCCCAGACCCCAGTGTGTAGAGCTCGTGCTGGGCATACGCGCCCCTCTCTTGGGTAGGCGCTCCAGCCTTGGCAGGGGCCTGTGGGCGCCTCACTGACCTGGACCGGCCCTGTCCTCCGCTCACGGGCGCTCGCACGGCCCGCCTGTTCTCTCCACCACCCAGATGTCGGGCAGAGCCAGTCCAGGCTGCCAAGGGCTCCCGAGAGCCGTCCAGAGGCCACCAGCCCCACGGGACCACCTGTCTTGGCCTGCAGACATCTTGCTGTGGTCACCGACCCGCAGAGGAGGGCAGGAGGGGTGCGCACTGTCCCACCTGGTCCTTTGGTGCCTTTCCCTCCTGTTGCTGAGGCACCTGAGCCAGGCTCCATCGCACTGCTTCCCGCCAGTGCCGTGCCCCCGCTCGGGTCGCACACGTGCCCTGCTAGGCTCCATCCCCGAGCTGGCATTCCGGTCCTGCCTGCAACACTGGCCAGGAACCAGCCTCACGCAGGGGGTGGGGAAGGCTGCACACGGGGTTCCCTGGCCCGCAGCCACCGGGGGATGTGAGCCAAGGGATGCCTGCTTCTGAGCTGTCACTGCCCGGTGTTTTCAGAAACCCGCCCAAGCCCAGGGTGCCCCTGCTGCAGGGCGCACCAGGCACCCACTGGCTGCGGTGTCCACTCACCCAGGGTCCGGAGCTGGATGGATGTTCTGGCCCTGGCCCCTGTTGGCAGGAGCCCAGCTCAGCCTTCTGGGAGGAAACAAAGCCTCTTAATTCCCACTCGGAGCCTCAGTTTACTTGCTGTCGGTGGAGATAGATAGCACACAGCACTTGGCACTGCACTGGGCGGCAGCAGGGACACGTTGGGACCACGAGTGCTGGGTGGACACACGCTCTCTCAGGGGCCTGGGTCAGCAGGACAGGGACGGGAGCACGCAGAGGGGGACACCCAATGTGGACACAGAGACCACTGCCGCTCACTGCACCCACCCCCACCCCCAGAGTGTCTAACGCCCTTCCTGGCATAGGGGCCAAGGGCGTGCAGCAACTTTGACAGGGTTCTCCCCTGTGCCTGGTGCCAGGGACAGCTCTTTATGTAGATTTGCTCACCTTGATCCCATGAAGTGGGTGTCTCCCCCTCCCCTCACTCCCCCGCCCCCCCGCAACATGTAGGCAAGGTCACTGAGACACAGGAGCGTCCAGGTGCAGAGCCAGAGGATTTGGGGATGGGGTCAGCTGCCTCCGGCTTGACTCCGCTGGAGACTAAGGAAAGTGGGGGGGGTCCTTCCCTTTGGTGGCCCCAAAGGAAGATCGCCTGGTGTCTTCAGGGACTCACGCTTCCTAGAACCTTTCCTAACGCTTTTGACTCTGCGGCCCCTTCTGGCTGGGCCAGGATGTGGAAACCCAGTCCCCAGGCAGAGGCAGACCCCAGCCACACCAGCAGGCCCCAGCTGTCCCTGTCGGAGGGTTCTGCAGCAGGGCCGTGTGGCTCTGAGTCTTTCTTCTCTGTGCGTTTGGCACGGCCCAGAGGAAAGAACTGCTTCTCCCCTCTTCTCTTTAGGCGTCCTGTGGCAGTCCTCCCCCCACGAGAGGCTGGCTCCGGGGGCCCTTGGCGCGGTGGGGCCTGGCTGACCAGGGGTGCCACGCAGCAGGCCTGCTCCACACGTCCAGACGCTGTGGCCTCGGCCCTCCCGGGCAGCGTGCGGCACCTGTGTCTCCTGGTCGCAGCTTTAGAGACAGGAGTGATCCAGGGAATCCCACGGATGTTAATGCCAAGCCCAAGCTGGTGATTTTAGTTTTCTGGTGCTAACTCTGAAATGTGGCCAGTAGAATAATTATGAGTTTAGTATAGTCAATTTATTATGCAGCATTTAGAACAACATGTTTTGTTGATTACTGCTACTGCCAGGTTGCTGGCGGCATTTATAATCCATTGTTTTATTGAAATTGATCTGCCAAGCGCCCACTGTGTTTGGTAAATAACAGAGCACTCTGTTATCCCAACATAAAATCCACAGCACTTCATCATAAGGTACAAAACCAAAATACAAGCATGGTGCAGAATTTTCCCTGAAGCTGAGCGTCGCCCAGAGCCATGACCGTTTTCCAGGTGCCCATCGGGTGGTACGCGCTGGGTCTCCGTTCCTTGATGTCGGGTGAAAATGCCCCAGAGAGAGTTTAACATTTAGGAGTGGGGCCGTTTGGGGGCCAGAGCTGGTCCAGGACAGTCAGACTCTGCTGGAGAAAGTGAGGAGTAGATGTCGAGGAGGCAGCCAGCCCTTCCCATCCCTCTCCCTCTGGTCCCAGACGTGTGATGATGAACACAGAAGGTCCCCAGTTCAAGTCCCTGCCCTCCCCCTCCCTAGCTGAATGGCCACCCCTCTGAGCCTCAGTTTCTCCATCCATCGTTGGGGGAGAGACAGCACCCAGCTCTGAGGACTGGGATAATGAGGGCAAAACGTTGAGTGTGGAGCCCGGCACAGGTGGCTCCTGGCAGGAGAGAGCTGCAACACGGCGACATCCCCAGAGCCAGCAGCGCACCTGTGCCCCTGAGGCCCGCCTTCCAGCAGCTGGTTCCAGGACGGAGACTGGAGGCGAGAGCCACCAGCAGAGCATGTGCCAGGCCCAGTGTATTCAGACAGCTCTCTGGTCACGTGGTCGCCTGCTCTGTGTTTTCAGCCCCCAAACTGTCCTCAAGGCGCATGCCAGGTGGAGCATGTAGCCGGCCAGGGCCACCGTCTACTCCTCTGTCCTTCTGAAACCAGGCGCCTCCGGGGAGCTGGGCCGGGAAGTCGGGGCCCGTAAGTTAGATGCGCTGGTTCTTACTCCACATCAGCAGCTTCCCCCGAGAGCTGAGAAGAGGATTTGGGGGACCCCTCCTCGTGCCACGCCAGCCCCCACCATTCACCTCGGCTGGATGCTGCCCCGCCTGCTCTGCATGGACCCCGGGGTGGGGAACTGGATTTGACGTGGCCTCAGGTCCCCACATTCCTCCCTCTTGGCTGGTTCAGAGGCACAAGGCCTCTTGTGGGGCCTCTCGGGGCTTTGCTGTTGCCTCTGAGAGCCCTTTCCTGCTGTGGCCCTCGGGGTTCACCATGAACCCCGTCACCAAGTTGCTGTCCTAGAGAAGCCAGGAGCTGCTGTTTTCATTTTAAGGCAAAAGCAAGCAGACCTTCTAAAACAGGGTAACAAGTGCGACGCGCTTCTAATTAACGCTCTTGCCGAGCTCACACGGGACGGTGTCGAACGTCATCGAAGGCCCTTCCTGGGTGGGAGCCCCAGGAGAACCCCTCACCACCAGATCAGTCCTGACCCTGTGAGCACAGGAGTGGCTGGGGTGACGGTCCTCTGAGCCCTCACGCACCGCCCTCTCCTCCCAGAACCAGCCTGGGCTTTGGAAACCAGAGTCTCCAAAGGTGGGTAGAAGCCCCAAGGGCTGGTGCCCTGCCCGTGGGCCACCAGGGAGCGCCACTGTCCACGTTTAAGCCCCCAAGGAAGCAGTGCACCCAGAGTTGGATGCACTCTTGCACTAGACTCCCCGCCTCCTCTGGGCCCAGCAGGCACACCCCAGGGGGCAGAGGTAGGGAGGGTCCAGGGTCTGCGTCCAGTGGGGTCTGATTTGGAAAACAGCTGGGACACCGCTCCTCGCATGCCACCTCCTCCCTCTCCCACCATCTGATCAGGTGGCGGAGGAGTGGTCCCTGGGGTAGCGTGCCCTGTGGCCCCTATCAGAACCTTCTAGCTGCCCCAGTCGAAGGATGCCCCGGCCTGGGTTGCCCAGCGGCAGACAGCAGGTGGCTGGTGGGTGGCGAGCCGGACCTCCCAGCACTGGCCAGAAGAGGGCAGCGTTGCCTCAGGACGTGCTTGCCGGGCTCATCTCTGCTGGCTGTGGTCTCTGTGTCCTGGGGCATGGGAGGGGGGCGGCCAGCTCGGTTAGTGGGGGAGACAGACGCCTGTCCCAGCGCGTCCCTCAGCAGCCAGCCTGTGTCATTTCCTCTCCTTCCCTGTAGTGGGACGAGGGCCCCTTCTGTCTCCTTGCCCCGATGATGGTCAGCCTGAAGCCCCGGCTTTGCCCTGCTGCCTGGCGGAGGGCTGACACAGCACTCCTGGACCGAAGCCCAGAGAAATAAGGGCTACTCATTTCCTCCCAGGGAGGCCCCGGAAGACACCCGAAGTGTCGCTGGCCTGAGGGTGGTGCGTGCTGCTGCTCCCTGAGTTGAGGTGGTGTCAGACACTGTCTGCAGGGCTGCCCGGGCTGCCCCGTCCTTTCCTGCCACAGAGGAGGAGCCAGGCCCACGAGGGGGCACGGCTGGGGCAGCTCTCTCCCCTCCTGGCCACCCTCCTCCTGCCACTGGCACCACTACCGGCCGGCTTCTCCCTGCCCTTCTCTCGAGTTAGTTCCCTGTTCGTCCCACAGGTTTGGTGTGGACTAGATGTTAGTGTAAACTGCTTGGGAAGCGTGGCCCCGCCTCACCCCCCTCCGTCACATGGCGCCCGGGACGACAGCCTGTGTCTCCGTCATCGACATCCCACCCCGACCCCTGCGGGCTGCGGGGTGCCCGCTGCTCACCCAGGGTCCCAGCAGCCCCCTTGGCATCTCAGGCAGGGATGGGACGATCCTGCCCGCTCCTGGGGGCCACTTGGTCTGATGTCTTTCCGGCATCTGTGTGCTGCTGCCCACGGAGGGGCGAGTCATGCCTAGGGCTCCTCCCCGGCTGGCAGAGAGGCCACATTGAGGTGTCCCCAAGCCCCCGTTGTCCTGGTGCCTGAGGCCTCGGTCAGCTTTAGGGAATGAGTGTCACCTCCAGGCCCAGCTTCCTGATGCCAGGTCCAGCCCAGACGCACCCCCACCCCGCCCGCACCCGCCTGGCTGTCTCCTCAGAGGACAACGCAGCTGTCACCAGGCAGCCCCCTCCTGAGGATTGGATGGTCTTAAGGACATGCCCCAGTCCTGGGGGCAAGAGAACACTCTCAGGAGGGCACAGGCCCTTGTCAGCCATCTGTCCAGACCAGTGGCCGTGGCCTTCCACCTGCCGTCCAGGTTGAAGCAGCCTTTACGTTGTAACCCAGGACCAGGGGAACAGACATGCCTAGATGGTAACCAGGCACCCTCACCACGGGGTTTCTGTCCGTTCTGTGTTGTATGTTTATGCTCCTTCCCTGTATCCCACACAGTTGACGTCACGACTCACAGTGTGAAAGCACCAGTCCAGACAGCCCGGGTGCTCGCAGATACCATGGGACACCACTTACCGGAAAGTGGAACGAAGCATGTGCTGTGCGCGTGACACCGACTCACTGCCTCCCCCGCGGAGGCCACGGCCCTGACGCCCAGCCCTCGCCCCGCTGTGCTGTGGCAGCAGCCAGCCCCGGGTGGGCGCCCGCCATGTCCCACACATAGGTCAGACGGGTACCGAGTAATGTCCTTCCTGGGGACGCAGCCCACACTGGTGCTCTGCTTCTCCCCATGTAACAACAGTTCCATCCGGACACAGGAGGCCCACAGCACGTGGCTGCCCTTGTCACCGTGTGTGCTGGGGATTGCTGGCTCGGGGGGTCCTGGAGCTGGTTGCCTAGGTGACCTCCCTGTCTGCCCGGGCCCCACAGGAACAGCTGTCCCGTGACTGGGTTGGGGAACAGGGATGCCCAGAAGGCAGTCTCTCTGGGGAGAGAGCAGCTTGGTGAGTCAGCCTGTGGTACGGAGGGAGCCTCCAGGCTCCGAGTGGTGGCCTTTGCCCCGCCGGCCACACCTGCGGCTCGGCATTGCACCAGAGGCCTGGCTGGGAGCCAGCGGGTGGCCCTTGGGCCTTGTCTGGCCTGCGGCACGTGAACGGGAAAGTGACCAGTACGCCTCCCTCTCTGTCTCATGCTGAGGTCTGGAGGGAAGCAGGAGTTTCCCGCAGCTCAGAAATCCCCCAGCCTGGTCTGGAACGCAGACTGGGGCGGTTGCAAGTTGGGGTCTGAAACGCTGCGACTGTGACGCATAGGTCATTGAGTTAGTGCATGCACACACGGGTGCATGCGCAGTGCCTTATCTGGGGTGAGAGGTAGCTGAGAGCGAGGCAACGGCCCTGGAGCTTAGAATGAAGCTGCAGCCTGCGTACACAGCGGCCCTCGTATAAACACTGCAGCATTTCCCCCAAACCCTCCCCAGGCCTCCCATCACTGGCCGAACCGTCTCGTAGGCCTTCTGCCTGCGGTGGAGCCAGGGGGACTGAGGAGGGCCTGGGTGGGCCAATGGTGGCAGGTAGCCCGGGCCTGAAGCTGCCCAGGAGGAGCCAGCGGAAGACAGAACCTCTCATCTGAGCCAGAAATAGAACCAGATGAACACATGTGAGGATTGAGACGCCAGCATATTGCTCGGAGATGTGTAATATCTCCCCAGATGGCTTAGATTATCACACGCGTTCACTCGGCCAGAGATGGTAAGGTCCCCGGTGGGTGTCCCCAGGCAGCCGGGGAGGACGGATCCGGCGTTCTCGGTTGAGCCAAAGTATGAGCGAATTCTCCATCATCAGCGTGCATTCAGAGGACGGATGGAGTGGACACAGAGGAGATGATTTATAAAAGGCAATGGCTTTCATCCCTGGATTCCAGAATGGCTTAAAATCTGAATAACTTATACATGTAGGAACTCTGAGGGGGATTTAAAAAAAAAAAAAAAAGAGCGAAAAAAGATAGGGAACTGAGAGCACAAAAATAGACGTCAGCCCCGTGCCTGAGCGTCGCTGGGCAGGATGGAGCTGGCCAGCTGGGTGTGCACTTCCTTCTCCAGAAAGCGGATGATTTTAAAACAAAAAATACAGCTGAAGTTTTCTAGAACCTGAACAATAAAGCCAGACTGGCTGAGGAACTCCAAGCACCCACCTTCCCACATTTTTGTTTCTGAGAACTTGGTCAGGAGTCTCGTCTGTCCTGGGGAAGAGTCCTGTTTTCACTGCTCTGGGTGACTCCAGTGTTTGGCCTGCTCCTGTGGGCTTCCTGGCTTTTTAAATAGTTTAATTTCTGTTTTTGTTTGAGATCTGCACAGTCCGATAGAAATTTCTGCCGGGGGCGCTGCTACAGGTTGCCCTCTGATGTGGTGGCCCCCAGGAATCCACGTCCCCACGCCCCTGGCTCTGTCCTGTCTGCTCAGGCCGTTCCTGGGCCTTCTGAATCAACAAACCACAGACGGTTTTCCTTTGTTGCCTCTGAGGAGCCCAAATGAGAATGCTCTGCTCCCCCGGTGAAGCTAGGCCGCGGCCCCATGCGGTTCCACTCCCCAGGCCTGTCTGCATGCTGGCCCTGGCGGACGTGAACATGCAGCAGTGGTGGCGTCCGCATTTTAAAAGTGGGAAAACTGAGGCCCTGAAGGCTGAGGGCCAGAGCCAGGACAGGAGAGCCCATCCCTGGGCTCTGAACTGCTGACCATCGACTTGGGACTTTGCTGGACCAGTGTTCAGAGCCTCAGTTTCCCTGCAGTTTAGGGCTAAGATACGCCCCACCCTCCTGGCCAGCTGGGAGGGGGGCGGGAGGGGAGTGGGGATGTGCCCCGGGCGGGAGTAAGGCTGCAGACAGCCGTCAGCCCTAACACCCTGGTGCATCTGGCGCATCCTGGAGAGCAGATGCCTGGGCATGTCTGCTGGGGGCTTCTCGACATTCGGTCCTCGGTTCCCACACCGGGCCTGGGCGGGTGCCCTCAAGTGAGGCCCAGGTGCCCCTTCCGTTGGCCTGCCCCAGGCAGGGTCCCCCAGAGTCTGTGACTTTGACCCAACGCGGTCTCCCCTGCCGTGCCAGTGGGGCGCTTCCCCCGCCCCCTGAGAATCACCTGAGCTGTTATCTGATGCTTTGTGCACTATTGACACTGTTTATGGTGTTTTGCAATCAGAAAAAGACAGGAGATTAAAAAGTGCCCGACTGGGGACTTTGGATTCCAGCAGGGCGTCTGCGGATCCCGAGCGCTCGCGTTTTTCCTTTAGGTCTGTTTCTGTGGTGTCCCCGGTGCTGCCGTCAGGCCGCGTGGCCCAACTCCTTGCTCCACTTGTAGGGCCAGTTGCTGGGGGTAGGGGTGCCCAGAGACAGGCACACAGGCAGCTTCTGGAATGTTGGTTGAGCCATCGTGTTTACCATTAGAATTTGGGTTTGGGTGAGAAGCCCTTGTCACGGAAGGTGTGGCTCTGCCCCCCCGCCGCCCCAGCCGGCTCAGACTTGCCAGGATTTGTGCGGCTTCAGACTGCCCCCCAAGGGGCAAAGCCAGGCACAGAGAGGACAGCCCTCACCGCCTCCACCCCACCTGGTCCTGAAGACACCGCAGGGGGCCAGGCCTGAGGCTGGACTGATGTCCCTCTGTCGGTTCTGTCACTGTCAGCATCCTGACTTGGCCCTGACCCCGTGATGGGGTCAGGGGGCTGGTGGGTCCCTGCTCTGTGCCTGCAGTCGAGCAGCCTGCTGGGGTGGGACAGGATGTGGAGGCCGCTCAGTCTGGGCACCCCACTCCCCTCAGCGTGGGTGACCCCGTGGGAGCCAGGCTTGGACCCAGCAGCCCCTCACTTATTTTGTCTTATCTCACCGTGGAGGATGCTTAGGGCAGGATTCTTACCCGTCCTTGACCAGTAAAGGGTGTGAGCGCGTGGTCAGGCAGCAGGGGTGTGGGAGCGAGGCTCCCTCCTCTCCCTCCCATCCCTGCTGCCCCGGGGCCCTGTCACGGGGTGTCCAGAGGGCAGGCTCAGCTGGCCCGTCCTCCTGACTCAGCAGCCTGCCTGCCTGTCCCAGCACCGTCCTGCCTCTGCTGGCTCGTGCTCCCAGCCCCAGCTTCTTCTTTCCTCCCCCTCTCTACTCCCACCTTCTGTGCCTCCTGGTCTCCACTCTGTCACCTGGAGATGCTGGGGGCCAGATGGCCCCAGAGTCGGGGACTTGGCCAGCCGGGCCCTGGGAGAGCACACTGTCCCACCCCAGTGGGGAGAGGGCCACGCTTCTCTGGCCAAGGGGACCCCAGAGCTGGAGCAGAGCTGTCAGCTGGGTTTTCACTAGGACACTGGGGCCTGCAAGAAGCAGGCAGTGCGGCTCAGCCCACGTCTTCTGTCAGGCGGGTGCACCTGTTCCAAGGACCCGTCCAGCTCCCATGAGCATTGCCTCGTGGCCTGCAGCTATGCCCCATGCTGGGTGCCGGGTGGCCCCGGGAGGGTCTGTCAGAATGCCCTTGTGGAGGCCAGGTGGCAGGCGGGGGCCTGGGGACATCTCCGCCCCTCCTCCTCCCCTCCCCACAGCTGGGCCTCCAGAGGCCTGGCCAGCAGAGGCTGTGAGGGGAGGTGTGTGGGCAGCCCCACTGCCTCCAGCCTTCCTGCTCTGGAGTCGGAGGTCTCCTGGGACGCCCCGTGGTTCCCTGGCCGCTCGTGTACCATGAGGAGACAGCAGGGTCGGAGGGCCCCAAGCTGCTGCCTGCACCGGCCACGTTGCAAGAAGGCTCAGGCTCAGCGGCCTTGGGCGCCGGGCGGGAGGGGAGCGTGGTTGGAGGGGACGGGTGCCCCTGAGTGTCCCCCTGGCCTCACGCCCCACTCCTCCTGCAGCGTTTTCGACATGGGCGGTGAGTATTACTGCTTTGCTTCGGACATCACGTGCTCCTTTCCCGCCAACGGCAAGTTCACCCTGGACCAGAAGGCCATCTATGAGGCGGTGCTGCGGAGCTGCCGGGCCGTCATGAACACCATGAAGCCAGGTGAGGGCAGGGGCGGGGCCTGCAGGGAGGACCACCTGGTGTGGGGATGCAGATGGCCAGGTGGCAGGGCACCTCGGAGAAGCAGGTCCCGCACTCTGCGACCTGAATCTGTCGCCCCCTCTCGTGCTCAGCCAGCAAGGCTCCAGATGCTGGCGGGTCCCCAGCATCCTTCCTGGGAAAGGGGTCTGACCACCCAAGCAGGGACAGCTGGGGATTGGGGAGCTCATCCCAAGGTCACCCCACGTCCCATCCAACCTCCGCCTGCACCTCTTCCTTTGCACACTGGCCACTGGGATGTCAGCATGTCCTCTGCCCTGTCCCCAAGCAGAGTCTGTTCCAGAGAGGGTTTGGCAGCTTGGACAGCGGCCTCTGGTTGCGCGTGGAGCACCGTCGTTTGCGACTGCCGGCTGCGGCTGGGTTGGCGGGAGCTGAATGTCTCTCCGGTGTTGGGGGAATGGTGAGAGGAGGTCGCGGGGCCATCTGAGCCCCTGGCATGACAGGCCTTGAGGGCTGGGCTCTGAGTTCGTGCTGAAATCGGGCACCGTGGCAGTCAGATTTGTATCCCTCCGTGGAGCTTTGTTTTTTAACAAAGAGAAAAAGAAGAAAAGATCTTGAGCCCCCAGACTGTAAGGCCCCAGTGTGTGGCCCCTTTCGGGCCCAGAATCTGATGGCTCGGTTCTTGGCCTCTACGGCCCCGTAGCCAGTTATTGCGGGCCAGGTGCTGATCGTGAGGGGTCCTCTGCAGCTGCCCCCTTCAGGGGAGGCAAATTGTCAGCAGGGCTTTGTGGATGCCCCCATCCAGCACTGGGGCCCACCAGAAGCCAGGGAGCCCTGGAGGGGTGATGGGCCTGCACCCTGTGTCCAGAGGGAACAGAGCTTGGTGACCAGATGAGTCCAAGGATGAGGAACTCACATACACCCCAGAAAGGAGACAAGGAAGGAAACCTCAAAGCTAAGCTCCTGCCGGGCGACAGTGTCGACGAGACTTGCCTGGTTTAGTGGCTGGGAAAGAAAACAGCATCTTGTGCTATAACTGTGTTTAAAAAGCAGCAGCGGGCTTCCCTGGTGGCGCGAGTGGTGGAGAGTCCGCCTGCCGATGCAGGGGACACGGGTTCGTGCCCCGGTCCCGGAGGATCCCACATGCCGCGGAGCGGCTGGGCCCGTGAGCCATGGCCGCTGGGCCTGTGCGTCCGGAGCCTGTGCTCCGCTACAGGAGAGGCCACAACAGTGAGAGGCCCGCGTACCGCAAAAAAAAAAAAAGCAGCTCCCTCTAGGTAGGAATTAGTACGGACACGTCCAGGACGTGTTGCACGTGTTGCACGAAGACACAGAAGTGCAGGAGGGGGTGGCCAGGGGACCTCCTTTTGTGAAAAACAGGACGGCGAGAACGTGGATGCACATGTGCTTGGAAATCCACAGAAGAGGTGCAGGAAGGGAACCAGACAGACAGGGTGGGGCGTGGGGAGAAGGGAGAGTGTTCACCAGGAGCCTTTTTATACTTTTTGACCTTTAAACCTCAGAATGTGTGACCTGTGACCTGTGACCTGTAAAACCCGGCCTGTGTGGGGCAGTCACCCCGAGCAAGGGACATCTCCTCCTCCTCCCTTGACACCCTCGCTTTACCCCAGGGAGAGAAGGAATAGACGGTTCTGCCCAACTTTGAACATCGGTCGTTTAAGTGATAAGCGTTCCAGATGTAGCAAGAGGTTTGGGCCAGTGAGAGTGGGTGGAGGTGCCTGGCCCCCGAGGTGGACGCTCCTCTGGGTGAGCCCCGTGACCCCTGTGCACCCACGCCCCATGGCGGGTCCCTCTGGGAACGTGGCGTGGGCCTGCGTGGACCCGAGCCTGGCACCGGGCCGCGGTACGGCAGGATGGAGGGCTGCTGCCGCACTCCACGCTGGAGACAAAGGGACGGGCAGAGTGAGGCCAAGGCATATGGCGGTGGTGGTGGGGGAAGGTTGGCGGGATGTCGGGCAGGTAGGGATCTGGAGGGACAGTGTCTCCGCTGGGGCTCTTTGCTCACCTTGGAGCTCCGGGCTTCATGTCCCTAGCACTGCTTAGCCCCGTCCCTGTGCTGAGACGGGTGGCGGCCAAGGCCTGGCTGACCCCACCGACCCACAGGAAAACCTGTTGCGGCCTGGGCAGGACCTGGGTGGCGCCTCCCTAGCTGGTGTCCCGGCCAGCTCAGTCGGCCAACCAAGCAATGCCAACTCTGCCCAGAAGGTGGCCGGGCCCACAGGCAGGTCCCCGGGGCCACACATTGCACTAAAAGGGCCTGGTGCGTGGTCCTGGCACCGAGGTCCCGTGGGGCTTCCTGGCCATGTCACTTCAGGGGCAGTTAGTTATAAGGCTTCAGGCCTGGCCAGGCTGGGCTCAGCTGAGCTGGTCCCTGCAGACGGAGGCAGACCTGCCCCGGCACACAGTGGGGCTTCGAAGTTCCCTTGTTAGGGGGTTGAAGCAGAGCCCCTGCAGAGCTCCCCCAGCCCACACCCCGTGCTTCAGGGTTGTGACACACAGTTCCCCAGGGGCCACATGCGGTACAGGCCGGGCGGGATGGGGGTCCTGCCCACAGAGCTGCTCTCACGTCGGGGCAGGTCGCCTCCCCACGGGCAGCTCAGAGGCCGTGGCCAGGTCAGCCCTGTGCCCTATCCTAGCGGAAATGCCCCTGGTTTGTGGGTTTGGCTCCTGGGCCAAGACAAACACCCGCTGAGACTGCGTGACTGCTTCCTGAGCCTTCCAGGGAAGAGTAAATAAAGGCGGCCGGGGTCACAGCAAGATGCCCAGAGGAGAGGCAGGGACCAGTGCTCGGAGCATACCAGATCCTGGCCTACTGCCCCGGGATTGAGGAAAGCAGGCCTGGGGTCAGAGGGGGAGCGTCCCTCACCGCCACTCAGAGACAGCCAGGGAAGGAGGGCTGAGCTCACTCAGGGGGCCGCACGAGGTGGCAGGGGCAGGCCAGGCAGCTGCCACACCTGGGAGAACGCCACCCTCATCTGCCCCGCGGGAGGGGATGCGGCGGCCACGTGCCGGCTTCTGGCCGGGTGCAGTCGAAGCTCTCCAAGGCTTCCGTGTCTGCCCCCCCAACCCCGTCTCCGCAGACACCCAGGAGCTTGCCGATGGGACCACCCCCGCCTCTGCCCCGGCCCGCATGAGGGGAGGAGGCACTGTGGGGAAGCCTGGGGCCAGAGCCAGTGTCTGAGCTGGCCGCAGGTGCAGGGCGGGGCAGTTCTGCAGACTCCCGGGGTCTGCTCTGCCTCACTCCCTGTTGGGGGGGGGGGGCAGGGGCTGCAGCAGCAGGACTCCCCGCAGGCCTCGCCTTAGACATGGTGCGGAACGCAGGGCTCTGGCAGACAGAGGTGCTGGGAGACCGCGCCATCCAGATCGTGAGCGCCCTCTGGCAGAAGCCAAGACAGGGAGGGCTGTGTTTGGTGAGGGCCCTGTGTCCCCACTCTGGCCTGAGAGGCTCCCTTGCTGGCCGAAGGGCAGTGGGTGAGTCCCCGCCTTCGCTGGCTTCCCCGCCAGGGCGGGCGGGGAGGGACCACGCGGAGACCACGTGAAGCAGCCACGCTTAACTCGGCATCGAGGCGCCTGCAGCCTGGGCACGTGCTGCCCCCGTCCTCCTGCAGGGCGAGCGGGTCCCCAGAGGTCCTGGCAGCAGGCGGGCTGTGTGGTGGGGTGGACTGGAAGCCCTTAGCCCTGCGCCAGTGCGGCCTGCCAGACGGTTCCCTGCAGCCCGTGGGGCCTGCCCTGGGACCCTGGCCCTGAGCCTGCCCTCCTGCACCCCCAGGGCCTGGCGCGCTAGCATCCCCCGAGGGCCATTGTCTTCAAATGAAGTGAGCTCTTTGTCTGGATGAGGCTGTGAGGATGTAGCTCCCGGGGCCCTCTGCTGCCTTCCCAGCTCGGCTCAGGGCCTCAGGGCCCCCAGGGCTGTCACGCTCTGGGCAGGAGGCCTCCAGGCTGTGACGGATGCTGCGAGGCTCCTTGCCCAGGCAGCAGGCCCAGCAGGCTCCCGGCCCAGCAGGGGAAGGTGTGGTCTGAGGGGGGCCAGGTGGGCACAGGAGACCAGCCAGGGACCAGGGGCTGCTCTGGATACGTAGTGGGGCCTGGGCACTGGGACTCTGCTTCCTCTGAGCTGAAAGGCAGGTAACCCGGATGCTGCCCTGCCACCCTGGGGTCTGAGTGCACAGAGGAGCGGGGTGGGGGGCACACCTGAATCCTGGGCCCATGAGGTCACAGCACTGGCTGCAAGAGAGCCACGAGGGAGGAAGGGGCTCCCGGTCAGGCCAAACAGTTACCAGCCTCGGAGCAGGGCATAGGCCCCGCCTTCTCAGGGTTCAGAGGCCACGACCTGCCATGGCTGTGCCCGTGTGCTTAGCTCTGGCAGCACGGGAAGGGGCAGTCAGAGAGGGCTTCCTGGAGAAAGCCTCAACACAAAGGCCCATAGGAGGAATGGGAGTGAGACTGGGAAGGCGAGGGCCCTGGAGGGGGGTGGTCCTAGCTGAGGGAATGGCAGGTGGAAGGCACGGGGGCACCAGCACTCAGGAGTGGGTGAGGGATGGGGCTGGAGCGGGAAGCCGGGCCGAGGAGCTCGGGGCTCTGTCCTTGGCGCAGGGGGGGACTGGCATGGTCTGTTCCATGTTCCAACTGTCCTGGTGTCCCGGCCTTGTGCAGCATGCAGCGGGGGTGAGGCATTGCGAGGACTGGGGAGGAACCAGGCAGGGGTCCAGGAGAGGTGGGGGCCCACAGAGTCACCGGGTTCAGGAGACGTTTCGGGAAGACGGGACGAGCCTTGGTGCTTGCTGGAGGTGGGAGGGTGGGCGGGGCAGATGGTGCCCAGTCTCTGCAGTGTGATCCCCGGCGTGGCATCCCCAGTAGGAGCAGGGCTGGGGGACTGCCGATGCCCCTGGCCGGGCGTGTGGGCTCAGAGGTGCCTGCGGGCTGCAGAGGTTGAGGAACCCGGGCGTCGGGGCGTTAGGTGGGCAGGGAGGCCCTCTGGCCTGTGCCCACCCCTCCAGCCTAGCCCTAGGACAGTAACCTCCACACACTTCAGGGGCCCCTGCCCTGGCCGTGGGTGTCGTAACCACCATCCGGGCCAGACGCTGGGGCCAAGTTGCTGGAGGTTTAATCACTGTCACAACCCTAACCACACGCAGGCAGAAACTCCCACTCCCGGCCAAGAGAGCTGTGTGCAAGGCCTTCCCCAAGGGCACGCAGGCAAGGAAGACTAGAGGCGCCGTGGGGACCGCTGGGGCCTGCACGTCCGGCCCCCACAAGGGGCCACGAGGACAGGAGGAGAGCCGAGCTGCCAGCACGGAGCTTGATTTATACCTGGTTCCCACCCTCTGCTGCGGCTGGGCCGAGACCGCAGCCCCGCCGTGGAAGTTAGCCAGGTTTGAAGTCAGACTGCTTCCCGGGCCTCTCTCTTGGCCACCGGAAAAGGCCCTGCCCAAGAGAGATGGAGCTGCCCGGGGGTTGGGGCATCGGCCCTTCCTCAGTCCCAGGGGCCAGGCTGAGTGACAGGAGCCGAGTTCGCTGGGCTGTTTGGGGGCTCTTTAGGCCCAGAGCCCCAGGCGGGAGCAGACCTTAGAAAAGAGTGTGCTACGCGCTCAGCCCTCAACCGGCACCCGCTCCGCCAGGCTCTGGTGTGCCCGGGGGAGGCAGCCACCTTTCTGGTGGAGAGACCCTAGAAGCAAGGAAGCACACCTGCTGGACAGGAACAAGGTGCACGGAGATGAGAGGAGTAGCCAGGACAGCAGAGAGAGGACGACGGCGGGGGTGGGGTGGAAGGTGTCACCCCAGGAGGGGCTGACGTTTCCGCTGAGACCTCGAGGATGAGGAGTCACAGGCCAGCCAGGTCTGCAAAGGGTCTGACGTGCAGAGACCTCAGTGTGCTTCTGGAACACAGGTGGCCGGACCCGAGGAGGTCGAGGTGGGTGGGTCGGTGTTAGAAGAGCGGCGGCCGCGGCTGGGGCTTGTGCCCCAGGAACGCAGCGAACTGTCACGTGTCCAAGCCGGGGTCTGGCTGGCCACAGGTGGCTAATGACAGTTCGGGGGGATTAGTGAGCTGGTCCCCCAGTAGGTGCCAGAGCCTCTACAGCCGGCTTTCTGGGGCCAGCGTGTGGCCCTGTTTGACAGAGGAGGCATCTGAGGCTCACAGAGGTGAAGGCTTGGCCAGGTCACACGGCAGGTGAGCGGCCAAGGTGGGACCCGGTTACCCAGGTCTCCACTTCAGGATGCCAGACCATCAGAGAAAAGCCCCCCATGCCGGCTCCACCCTCAGGGGTGCAGACCTGGCCCCCCACGCTGACGTGGTTATAGCCAGACCCCAGGATGCCACCCCCATGTGGTGGGCCCGGGCAGGTAGAACGGGGCTGGACTCAGGAGCTGGATTCCAAGGAGGCTCAGCCTTGGGGACACCCTTGGCCTCCCTGTAGCTTGGGCCGGGGGCAGGCCACAGCACCACCTGCTCAGAGCCCGGAGCCTGGGGATCTGGGATGTTGGATCAGCCCTGGGCTCCAGCCAGCACAGCCAGCCCAAGACCCCAGCCATGGGCCCACTGTCTCTGGCAGGAAAGGGGGCCCCCACATGGGCGACTGGTGCCCAGCAAGAGCATGTGAGAGGGGAGGGTGTGTGTCCCAGGATGGGCTCTCATCTCCATTTACCCCTTGGGCCCATCCTCTGCCCTCTGCCAGCCAGAGCTTCAGACCCTGGTGGCCTAACCCTCACCAGCACAGGGTCCAACAAGGCCTCAGGGTGTGGGGTCCCAGTGCTCCCATGATCATCAGGGCATGGCTGGGAGGCCCCTTGGGAGCCAGAGTTACTCCCCACATGGAGGGGGCCGCAGGGACCGGCACTGGCCACCCTCTCTGGGTGCCGGTCCCACCCTGTCCACCTGGCCCTGAGTGTCCTGGGGCTGCTAGCCTCGCCGACACATGGCCTGCCCCCAACTCCACCCTCGTAGGATGGGGCGGGGGGGTTGCCAGCCTAAGGCCTTGTCTGGTGCTCAGGCTGAGCGCCCAGCGCCCTCGAGTGAGACTGAAGGTGGGGACTCCATGGAGCCCAGTGGCCAAGGCGGCTGTGCCCCAGTGACGGCCGAGGCTCTTGGAGGCGGCTCCCTGAGGGCCCTAGGCTCCAGCCCGTAAGGGCCTCCCTGGGCGCCAGGCAGGGCTGAGCCCCTGAGCTCTGCACAGCCTGCTCTCCTCGAAAGTTGGTTACTGGGGGTACTCTGCATGGTGACCTTTGCCCCGGAAGGATGGGGCCAAGACGAGTTTGATTAGCAGCCTGGGGCTTGGACATCTGGGCTGCCACGGAGGTGGTCCCCTAGCGCTTGTAGCAGACAGGGCCACAGACCCCTGCCAGTTTGCCCGTGAGGTAGTGCCAGCTGCATTTTCACCCCAGAAACCTTTGCTCCCCACAGAGGCTCCAGGGATGATTCAACCCCATGCGGGGGTGTGCGGGGGTGCCCCCCACCCCCAGCCTGAGGTGCTGAGGCAACGTTTGGACCTGAGCCTCAGTCTGGGGCTCGCTGAGGCCGCCCCACGTCCGCTGCTGGGGACATAACGCTTTTCTCCTCCTGACGCCAAGGACCTTACTGGGCTCCCCTGGCCCCAGGAGCAGACACGACATGGGCTGGGCCCCTGTGGTGACCATGGGTGACAGGAGCCTGCCCCTGAGGGCACAGTGGAGAGAAAGGAAGGGTCTCAAGTCCAGAGCTGTGCTGGGAAAGCCCTGCATGAAGGGCTGCCCGGGACACGCCACTCTTGCCCCTCACCTCAGGCCCTTATGGCCTCAGCCAGTGCGAGGGCATCGTGTGTCCCCCGAAACCTTGCCCGGGGAAGCCCTGGCCAGGCTGCCAGACTCCACAGCTCATTGCAACCTCCTTCTGAGCCACAGGCGTCTGGTGGCCCGACATGCACCGCCTGGCCGACCGCATCCATCTGGAGGAGCTGACCCGCATCGGCATCCTGACCGGCAGCGTGGACGCCATGGTCCAGGCCCACCTGGGAGCCGTGTTCATGCCTCATGGACTCGGCCACTTCATGGGCATCGACGTGCATGACGTGGGAGGCTACCCCGAGGTCAGTGTGGGCTCATCAGCCCGAGTGGCCTGCCTGTGAGCCGTAGCTGGGCTTGGCCCTCCCTGGGCTGGGCTGGGGCTCTGGAAGACGGCGGGGGTGAGGAGGAATGGGGTCCCGGTGAGGCCTGCTGCCCCTCCTCCCCCTTCACCCATTGGTTGGTCCTGGCCCAGGTCGCTGCCCTGATGCCCTCCGTGCCCAACGCCTCCCCACCGTGGCTGCCTCCACAGGACCTGGTGTGGGATGGGCGTGCTCTGCACAGAGCCCCGGGCTGTGCGCTGGGGGCAGCGCCTGTCCTGAAAGGTGGTAGAGTGTCAGTGTGCAGTGCACGGGGTCCCCACAGGGCAGCAGGAGCCGCCAAGCTGGGTCTTAGTGATGGGGCTGGCACTGCACCCGTCATGTCCTCGTGCCTCTGGCTTCATTCAGACGGGGTGATGAGGCTCCGCCAGCTGGTGGCTGGCCCTGGTCCCTCCTGGGACTAGCTGAGCCCAGCGCCCCTCACAGGTCCTACTCCTGCTTCCTCCTTGGTGCAACCTCTGCCGGGGCCCCAGGCCCCTGGGCCAGCACGCTCTGCTGGCCTCCTTGTCTCTAGGATGTACCCTTGGCAGGGGAGGAAGGCTTGTGTGGGCGTCTCCAGGCCAGCCTTTCCCCTCCCCCTCCTACCGACTGACCCTTGAAAGGACCACCCAGACGGTGCTTGTGGCTTTGGGAGGCCCTGCCGCAGCCTTGCGGGGCAGGTGGCTGCAGCCTCCCTGGCCGGTGGGTGTGGGTGAGCCCGGCCCTGCCGTCTGGCCTGGTGCCCGCAGTGCAGGGGGCGGGTTATGCAATCGGTGCACGCCCTGGGGCCCACCAGCCAGTTAGCCAAGACTGGGCTTGGCCTCTTAGCTGCAGGGTATTTTGAAAGCTCTAAGAACGATATTTGGGGGTTGGGGGGGGGGGCGGAATTGCTCAAGAGAAGCATTATTATTCAATTATTTTTTCCTCAAGTGTAAACAGTTAAATTTGGAGAAACAAAATCGGTTTTAATTTCCTAATTTCTATCCATCACATTGTGCGTAGGGAGCCAAGAGCTGGGCCTTCCAGACATTGTTAACTGAGGTTCGTTATTCATTAGTCTCCAAAGCACTTTTTTTCCACCAGAGAAAATTGGCAGCAAACTGTTTTCATCTTTTCCAGTAAGCAGTCCTTTGTGCTCGGAGTCTATTCTTCTGACAGATAAACATTGTGGAAAAAATATGGCTTTTCCTATAAAAGTCATTTGTTTTATTTCAGGCCTATAGACACATCTGGGTCTCTTCTGCCAGGAGCCCAGTAAAGTTGAGGCCCCGTTGAGCCCTGAGCCCAGGCAGAAGCCAGCGTGGACCCAGCATGGGCAGGGGCCCCTGAGCCCCAACAAGGCTGAAGTCCCCGGGCCCGAGGGGCTGGGCGCTCAGCTGCTTCCCTTTTAGGGGTCTTCTCCCCACTCAGCTCGGCCTCCATCCTTCTCCCAGCCCTGATCTGGCCGTTCCTGGTGGACCCCATAGGGCAGACTCCCGAGAGCTAGCGCTCTGAAGGGGGGTGGGGGGTCATGGTCAGTGGGCCGGGGCACGCACATTCTCCTATGCCCCACGGGATCCCTTCCATGCTCCCCTCACCCCCAGTCTGAGTCGTGGTCCTGTAATCTTCCGGAGGGAAGGCTGTCTGTACAAGTTGGAGCAGACCCTCCACCCTCGGTACACAGCTCTGGGGCAGCAGGGAGCCCACGGTGACCAAGGAGGTCAGGGGGACTTTGTCAGTCTCTGCCTCCGCCAGGCCCCTGGCTTTGACAACCTTGTAGTAGAGAGAAGGTGACGGCACCTGGGGGGCAGCATGAAGGGAAGGGACAGGAGGGGCTGCCCAGGGGCAGGCACGGGGCTTCAGATGGCAGGAGACAGGGCCCCGCCCCGCCCCACCAGCACCTCCCACCTGAGCACAGGGACTGTCATCCCAGACTGTGCCCTTCTATGTCCCCTGCCTTCCTGCCTAGCTCCTCCAGGCACATAGTAGTGTTTTGGGGTCAGGTACCACACCAGACAGGCTTCTGGGCCCAGAGCATGACCCATCAGGGGTCACAGGGCCTTAGTGTCCCCTCATCATCTCCGTCCCAGCCTGACTCACACCAGGTCAGGGCGGCTGCGCGTACCAGTTTCTACACGCCCCGCTGTCCCCGCCCTCATGGAATCACGCTCACAGCCTTCCCTGCTGTGCCCAGCCGTGGATGGAGGCTGAGCCAGCCCGTTTCTGGTTACCTTACATGAACCACTAATTGAAGTCTGATGTTCTTGGCCCCCAAACAGTCAGAAATGACAGCTCCATCTCCAGCAGCTGGGCTTCCAGGGGAGAGCTGCGAGTGGGGCAGGGCAAGCTCAGAGCCCGACCAGAAAGCTTGCCTGCTGCCCCACTCACTCACAGGCCTTGGCCAAGGGATGGATGGGTGCCTCTGGGACCTGGGGAAGGCAGGGAGATTTCTGCAAGTGTCCTAGGTACCACCTGCCCTCATGGCCCCGGTGGCCACGCCCATGTGAGTGTTGGCAGGGGAGGGGGGGTGGTGCCCCTGCAGGGCTGAGAGCCGGTCCCCATGGGTCAGTGGGGGCCCAGCACACGGGCATGGTGTGGAGCCGCCTACGTGCGCTTCTTGGGGCCCACACCCCCAGGCCGTGCACACGGGGTGAGCGTGTGTTTTTGCACACACGAGCCAGAGCTCGTACTGACGGCCCGCCCTATCGACAGCACCTGTCCCTCCCCCTGGAAGGCCACGTGGAAAACCTAGGACTTGGCTTGTGGGTGGACCCAGGTCCAGCACTTCTGGGGCTGGTTTCCACCTGAGCTGCCTAGAAGAAAGCGCGCAGCCTGGGAGGCCCCGCAGGCCTTCTTAACAGCTGCACAAGTTTGGCTTCTACTGTTCCTCTCGCGGGGAGAGGGCCTGGTTGAGGCAGCCGGACCCCCAGCCAGCCCCATGGGCCAGCAGGGGCAGCGTGATCTGGGTGTGTGCGCACGGGTGTCCTCGGGGCACGGTTCTGAGGAGAAACAGGGGCAGGGATGTGAGAAATCTAGGGGAGCGTGCAGAGAGCGGAGGGTTTTATCTGGAGTGCCGTGGACAACACAGCAAGGCTGAGTCTGGGCTGGAGACCCCCATGGTCACAGAGCCTCCTGCAGCTCCAGGGGGACCCATGGGGCCGAGCCGGGCCCCACGTGTGGACGCCTGCACGGGCAGGGCGGGTGCCCCGCACGCTCACCTGTTTCCATCTTCCTCCCACCGATGCGGTGGCCCTGGGCTGGGGCTGCGCCCTCCTGGATCCCCCTCACTGTCCTCTCCCCCAGGGCGTGGACCGGGTGGACGAGCCCGGCCTGCGGCACCTGCGCACCGCTCGGCACCTGGAGCCGGGCATGGTGCTCACTGTGGAGCCCGGCATCTACTTCATTGACCACCTCCTGGACGAGGCCCTGGCTGACCCGGCCCGCGCCTGCTTCTTTAACCGAGAGGTCCTGCGACGCTTCCGTGGTTTTGGCGGGGTGAGTGCTGGTGGGCCCCGCGTCCTTGCTCCCTTGCTCCTTGCTGCGTGTCACCTCTTTGTCCTCCAGGACAGGAGGCACAGTCTTGACTTCCTCACTGGAGAGGGACCTGGCTTATCCTTTCTCATGGTCTGTCACCTAACAGGAGCCTCAGCCCTCAACACAAGCAACTCAGATTCCTACAAAACCCCTGCCCACTCCAGGGGCTCCCAGCCGCCGGGCAAGGGGCAAGGCCAGGGTGGGCAGGTGGCACGAGCAGGCCCCTGTGGGAGGTGCCTTCTTCCCAGCAGCTGCCCACAGAGGCCTTGAGGCCAGCCCCCCGCCCCCGGCAGTACTGACCACTCCTCAGAAAGGGCTCTTCCCTCTCGGCGGGGGTCAGCCTGGAGCCGTCGGGCCCAACCCTCAAACTTAGCGTGTGAGGCAAGCTCAGAAATAATGAGCGTCTGTCATTCTGACCAGGTCCGGATCGAGGAGGACGTCGTGGTGACGGACAGTGGCATGGAGCTGCTGACCTGTGTGCCCCGCACAGTGGAAGAGGTTGAAGAATGCATGGCAGGCCGTGACAAGGCCTTTGCTCCCTTCTCTGGCCCAAAGTAGAGCCCCGGGCAAGCTCACCTCATGGACGGTGGCCTGGCGGTTCCCCCAGCGGTGCTCAGACATGCGGCGTCGGCTTTGATCACACCAAATATGCTGTTTCCCAGGGAGAAACTTTTTTATTAACCTTCTGTGGGATCACACCCTTAATCTGTTCTTAGACAGCAGCTTTTAAAATGCTAATTTTCAATTATCCCGTTATTTTGAAAAATCCTGTTCTTCACTAGCAACTAAATGTGTATCTTGCCGTCATTTGTATGCTGCTCAGGAAAGATGCCTTTCTCGTGTTTTCTCTCAAAATCAGTACACGGAATGGAATTTGCAATAAAAGATTTCCTAAAATGGACCTTTGTGCCCGGCTCCCTCTCCATTTGTCCCTTTGCAGGTGAGCACTGCAGGGTTAGACCTGGAAACTGGCCCTGCAGAGACCCGGGAGTCTGGGCATAGGTGGGGCTGGGCCTCTGCCCACGTGAAGAGGGCTGTAGAGCAGGAAGCCTTTTTGGTACGGTTACTGCCTCAAAGCTGGATTTCCGAAGGGGGGCAGAATTACGCAGCCCTTAAGGTACAGTTATCGACAACATGAGACTCGCAGATTCCTTGTCTGTGATTTCCTTCTCATGCGGAACAGGCTAGCAAAGCCAGCATCTGTTTGAGAGACACTGCCGCCTAAGGCAGCACCATGGCAAAGGTGAGCTTTCTGGTTCCTTCCACGTCGGCCAAGTCCATTTGTCTCCCCTAAGTGGAAGCCCACTGGCTGAACTCCACTCTGAGGCTGTGGAGCCATCCAGGGCCACCTGGGCCCAGTCCCTGCCAGTGGCAGAACACCTGGCCTTCCTCTGCCTGCCCACCTCTCCCACGGTCCCACAGAACTGCCCCCACCCCTGCAGCGGGCTTCGAGAATTCTGCACACCATTCTAGGGTTCTCTCATCCGAGCCAAGGTGAAGGGCAGGTGAGAAGGACGGACGTCAGAGATGAAACCTTAATAGGGTGGGGAACCTCTGTAGCCCAAGCCAGAGACCGCTGAAGTCACTGAAGAGTTGAGTAAACTGACTTCTTCCTATGGCAGTAACACAGAAGTGCTCGTGACGTGGCCACATTAAAGCAGCATTAGTTTCAAATCACCATTTGTCTTTTTCTTACCTCTTAGATTTACATACCATCTTTTAAGGTTTCCTCCTGGTGCGCAGATATATTCCCTAAGTTATCTGTGGTATTAAGCAGTTTGAGTAATGATCGCCTGCGGGTCAGGAGTTTGAGTTTGCCAAATCCTTCTCTCCCCCAGCTGTATCTGCAAGCCATGCTCTAGTGCGCAGGGTTTCAGGTTCCCCCACCCCCAGGATAAAAACAGTTAAAGTTATAAAGTTAGGTTGGAACTCTAAGTAGACAGTTTAGTTTAGCTGTGTTAACTAAAAAACACACACATCTTTCTCCTTCCTCTCCTTCAGACGTTTTATACCAAGACTGCCCATTTCACATAAATGTTTGCTCTGATTATCAGGTCGACAGGAAAGAACAGGGAGAAATCTCAGGAACTAAATGCTGTTTGTCCGAGAAGGACACTGGGGACAGAACTGGCTGCTTGGGCCCAGGTAGGCGAGTCAAAGGCATTCTTTGCAGGTACAGGTCTCAGGGAACCGCAGTAGCCACCTACTGTGCCCCATGTTCTAGAGAATGGTCCAATTCCTAAGTCTCCAAATTCTGCAGAAATTTGTACAGCTTCAGAAATATATTAGAGACCCTTCCAGAAAGCCATACAGTGCCGAAAGCTCTTCCAAAACCAGGAAAGATCTAGGTATTCGTTCAAGAAATGAGCATCTGCTATGTACCAACGTGGCATAAAGACATGACCCCTGCTCTCAGAGCCCAGTCTCCTGAGAGAGGCTTCCCCTTAAACACGCACAAATAGATCATCTCAAACATTAGAACGTGCCAAGAAGGAAAGTAACAGGATTGACCTTATCTAGAAAGCCAGGGGGGCTGACGGGAAGGGAGGGAAGTGAAAAAGCAAGAGGAGATAAAGCATTCCAGACGTAAGGAGCTGTCCTAAGGCAGCCGGCCCTGGGCTAAAAAGTGCTGAGAAGAGCCCTGCAGCCAAAGCAAAGTGATGCAGGAGGGTGGAGGGGAATGAAGGCAGCACGAGCAGAGCCACATCCCGCGCGGAGACTGGGTCTCACACGGAGTGCACCAGAGAACCATGAAGGTTCTGGAGAGCGTGCAACGGTCCAGGAAGACAGAAGCCAGGCAAAAGAGGGTGATGGCTCTGCGCAAGGTGGGGAAGGGGAGGTGAAGCAAATGTCACAGGATTCATTTAGGAGGCAGAACTGAACGGTGGTGATGTACAAAGGCACCTGGCTCCAACAGCTGCTTCAGAGGAAACAAGACTCGGGTAACTGGGCTGCAGAAAAGTGTGACGTGTGCCAGCCTCGCACCCGGTTCTCTGGACACCCCTGCACAACCTTCAGGTCTACAGCTCTGGGAGGAGTGGGATGTTGCAGTCAAAGGATATTCAGGGTTGCTGCTCTCCTTTGAGTACGTGTAAAACGCATATGAACTCTTCAGATACTCACAGGCAGCCAAAGAGCAGTAGGTCTAAAGTGCTTTTACTGAAAAAGAGCCAGCACCCTCACAATCACGTCGATATAAAGTTCCCTGGATTCTAAATTACAACTAATTCATAAAAATGAAATGGGACGTATTACCCACAGAAATAATTACCGTACTACAATTTTCACCAAGATGCAATAGATAGAAATCTATTTCCCAAGACACGAAAGTCACTGAAGGATCACAGAAGACAAGTATCTATGGCATTTTCCCTTGAAACACTCAAATCAGCTTCTCGGACTCTTATGTATGAATTCATTTCGACAGACACCCTATGGCATTGTGTAAACGAAGACGACGCACGACGCACATACTATAAACTGTACCGTTAGGGGAAAGGCTTTACTTTGACATTCCGTCAACCTCAAAGCCTCAGAACTTATTTCCTACCACTCTGTAGGTGGAGACCACACTCTGAGACGTCAGCTGTCTAAGCAGGATGCGAGTTATTGCTTCCTCTATTCTGGTATACATTTCTACACTAGACTAGGGGACAAAGAATATTACTGAAAGGCATTCTAAATTCAGAGCAAACTAGGTTCCTATCATTAAGGGAAGTCTAGACTTGGGACAACAGTGCCTCTGCCTGCCCCCATGCCCACCTCACCCCCCGCCCTGGGCTGGGAACAGAAAGGCAGCAGGGCATCTGCCTGCTCCTCAGAGCTGGTCAACATTTGCACTACATTCTTGGTATCTAACATAAAGAAACCCACAATGAAATACAATCATTATTCCAAAGTTATTTTTATTTCAAATTCACTGAAAGAAATAAAATTATATTTAAAAAAATAGAGTAATCTCACAGACTGAGGAGAGCCAGGAACAAAAAGAACAAGTTAGGTACTTCTTCCTGAGAGGCAGATCTAACAGCTATAGGACGGACTTTCTTCCTTCCTAGCTTTTGTCAAACAAAAAATTTTTTCCTATTTCTAAGGCATCAAAAACACTCTTGAGTGTTTTAACTGGGTTGTTCAGGTACAAAGCTTCAAGCCCTCTAAGGGGGATCAAGAAACATCAAAAGCTGCTACGATTTCCTTTGTTGTAACACCAAACATTAAATTGTACATACTTCTACTTATGTAAATTTGAGAATTTCACACTCGTGACCTGCATTTCAAAAATCTGGTCATATTTTATTAAAATCTTACTACTTCTTGGTAAGAATGTCCAAAGTAACTGAGCTCACATCCCAGTAACTAAAAGGGGCCAGACAGCAGGAAGAACTGTTGGATCGCACCACCTGCAGCCAAGACCTGTCAGAAAACACCCATCCCGGAAGACTCACATGCAGCTAGAAATTTATACTAAAGCCTAATTCCTAAATCACTAGACCTGCCAGCAAAGGCAGATCATATCCTAATGGTTCATATGTAACCTACAGGACAAAAGTTACAGAAGTCATATACAATTCCCAAACTTACCCATTCCCCATACTTGGTTTCCCTCCATTTTATACTGTTAAATCTATCAAACTAAAAACTTTCATTCCCAAACACTTCAGTGAGATAGTCAAGACAACGGTTAACATTTCTGTTCTATGCATGACTGCTGGTGCTAGTTTTGATTTGCATAGGTAAAAGGAAAGCCTGAATTTTTCCAAAAGGTACAATCTTATTTTCTTATTTGAAATAATTGAGTACATACCTGATGATTTCCCTAAAGCTTCTTTTCCAAGAGAGTTAAGTCAATTCACATAATTGGTAACAATAAATTCCATGGGGACAACCATTTCTGAAAGATATTGTTTAGTAAATAAGAGATTTAAAATGTCTGTAGCACCTCTTATAGGTGCTTAAAGATTCAAGTGACCTAACTGCATCTCCAATGAGGTGCTATTAAAGATTCAGTAGGATTCTGTGGGTATCTCCTAGTTAGTTGTTTCAAACATCTATCAACCTACAAGTAGATCCGTACTCCAACCACAGTAAACCAATGTTGGACCCTAACAGGAAGCCCTATCCTGTCTCCTGGATCTATAGGGAGTTAACCGTCCTGGGACAGTCACTCTCATGGAACAATACAGGGCTCTTGTCACATGCAGAAGGGACTCTTGGCCTTTAATAATGGCTTTGCTGAGTTGCAGGGCACTGTGATGTCTTCTTCCGCCCAGAAGGGCACAGACAGCACTCTTCCACCAACCCAAGGGTGCAACTTGAGTTACATCCTGGTTACACTGTCCCAGGTCCTAGTAGGAAACAACAATGTGGCCCAAAATGACCATGTTCAAATAAGATACCTGGTAACTTTTTAATCTGATGTGACTCAGTCTCTTGTCACCAGCCTAGGTCACCCAAAAGCAAAAACCAAAAAAAGAGAAAAACACAAATTTGAGCTAGAATTGTTCTTTAAAAAAAAAAAAAAAGTCAACAAGGACAATCAAAACTACCAACACTTACATAAGCCAGACCCTAGAGATTTCCATCTTCAGTGACTGCCACTTTTTAGTCTTAACAAAAATGTCAATATCCTGAGTTTTATCAGTATTTTCTTGCTAAAATAATTTATGGGACATAAATGCATACAGATGAATAAAAAGTGGTACAAAAGTCTGGAAGAACAGCCCACTAGCTAGAAAATGTCGCAAAAACAATATAAAACGATGTGTTTAAGTGAAATAAATTAAAGGTTAAACCTTACACTTTCAAGTTTTCTTAGACTATTATTTTGGGAAATGGCATGGAGTTGATGATGTATTTTTCTAATAATCAGTTGTTTAAGATCAAATACCAAGTGATGGTTCACAAGAAATTTTTGCTTTTAAAAACCACAGCCCCACTGCAGTGTATCTGAACACAGGAGAAACTACCTGCTGAAATTAATATTCAAAATCCTAATGGGTAACTTGTGTGGCCATAAACTGTTAAGACGTTTTGTTTACTAACTTGGCTGTCCAAATGGTATGTTAAAAAAAAAAATGCTTACTTTACTAGCATCTGCAGAAACTAAAATTTTGGTACATAAGTTTCTCTAAACCACTGAGTTGTTTTTTTAATTTCAACAAAATAATGCCAATGCAATAACCCAAAGGTATCCCAAATGCTTTGCTTT
This sequence comes from Aethalodelphis obliquidens, assembly GCF_003676395.1. Lineage (NCBI taxonomy): Eukaryota > Metazoa > Chordata > Mammalia > Artiodactyla > Delphinidae > Aethalodelphis > Aethalodelphis obliquidens. Next base: position 3,905,295 of record NW_020837987.1, on the reverse strand, counting down.
TACTTTTAAAAAACTATTTGCTTCCTAAATGCTATTTATATTTTTAAGCCAGTTGGCTGCATACTGCCTTTAAAATGCAATGGAGTTTCTTTACTTAACCTGACATCACTATTCAAAAACTTGTACTTGCCGGGGAAAATGGTACTAATTATGCTAAAACAAGGTTTATGCTATACATAAAATCACTCCAAATTATAAAGTGATTGGTTTCTATAGCTCTAAGCATTTTTAATACATAATTTAGGAAAAAGTCACACATAGATAAAGAGAGATGGCATTCAACTTTCTTTCATCCAATTAACCGTATCTATGAAAACCAAGACCCTTCTGCATGACTTGCCAGTTCCCCATTCCTTTTGTCAACCTAGAAAAGAAACATTTCTTGGGAAGTCAGGATTTATTAAGAACATCAAGCTCCAGGGCATTTTTTTTTTTTTTTTACCATATACCTTTAAAACTGTTTTTTATCCCCACAAAAATCCTTATCATTTAAAACCAGATATTCAAATTATATGGCTAACATTTTTAGCTAATCAACTCTTCAGTGCTGATTCTAGAAAACAACCTTCAATGGATCTTTGAATAATGGAGATTCAGCCGCTGATACGAGTAGTGTAGGTAGTCACACCTTTAACGTTCGAGCCACAAGTTGTGACGTTTGAAAGGGGTGAGGTCTACTGTCCTGCATTATCAGAATCTGTCGTATTTTCAGTGCTACTGGGTTGCACATTATCTGCGAGGTTGTGTGCATGCTCAAGAAATAAATCTTTCAGTACACTTAATTCCTTAGTCAGCAATTTAATTTTTGCTTCCAACCGTTCATTCTCTTCCTTGAGCTGATTCACTCTCTGCAGCGTATCCTGCGCTTTCTGCTTGCTTTTCAACCGGCTCTTTTTCACCGCCATGTTGTTCCTCTCTCTGCGCTGGCGATACTCGTCACTGCTGCGATCCACGGGCAAACTCTTTTTGCTCTGCTTGCTCGGAGGCACAGCTTTGCCTCCGCCCCCAGGGCCGGCGGGCACCAGCTGAGGAACCTGCTGTAAGCCGCTGGCATGAGCCTGAGTATGGATGACACTTATTCCATTCACGCCCGGGGTAGTGTTCTGCTGTGATACCTTGCTCATTTGGGCACGCTCCTTTGTCAACACAGAACAAGTAGAAATGAAGACAAGGTGATCAATGGTTTGATCTGCCAAGAAATCTTCACATGTACCTAGTTAAAAAATAAACTGCATTAAAATATTTGAAATGACAAGATAAAATAACATTAAACTTGCATGTACCTACTAGCAGGCCAATATTAATTGATTATGCTGAGAAAAGTCTATGACAACTGCCAACTGCTCCAATGTTTCAGAAGTCTAAGTCACGTAATTTAGAGAGGTAAGTTAATACAGACGCACCATACGGCCAAATTCAACCCACCTGAACCCCTGAGGGTACTGCCCATCTGTGCTTTTTATCAAAAATGGGAGGAAAAACAAAAGAATACCACTAATTAGGTAGCACATATGAACCAATAGCACTTGGCAATCTGCAAGAGAGAAATGTGCTATGTTTGGTTTAAACACAATGAGTTCAATTATGATAGGAGAGACCCTGCAATAAAAGAGAGAAAAAGTTTCAACTGTTGGCTCAAGTCAAAGTAGAAGGCTGGAGCAGAGCGCCCAGCCCAGTCTCCAGTGCTCATCAGGAAGCACTGCACTACGATCTCCGCATGGTCCTTACTCTAATATGCAGAGACTGAGTCATCAAGGACTTGACTTCTCTCCCAGAGCGTAAGAATCTTTACAGGATATTTTGAAAAGGTGTTTTTTGCTTGTTTTTATTTTTTTCAATGACTTCAAATGAGAGTAGTTTACAGAGATTTTTTTAAGTTAGTTTCTTGGATCACAGATTTAGGAGCTCTGAGATACCCAATTTGCTTCCCCATCCCATCATGCTTCTCACAGTGTTTTTTAAATTCTCGACATAATTAGTAAACACATCTAAACACAGTCAGCCTAAAACCACAAGGAAAGAAACAAAAGCCCTGATGATGCATCCAAGGAGGTGCAAGCACTGGGACTCAGGCTGGACCAAGAGCCAGAGCAGCTGCAGCGCCTGCACCCACTTGACACTGCTCAAGGAGCACAGAGGAAACGCCAATTCTGAAATATTGCGGCAGTGCTGCCCGTAGAAATGAAGTCACAGTTTCAGAACTAGTCATATTTGGATTACTATGAATTCAACCAGTTCGCTACAACTGCCTCAAGATGTGTCAAAAGCAGACCTATCCTATCATCGTGAGGCCACTTCAAGGCAAACTAAGCTGAGTGAAGCGTGCCCACCAAGAAGTCACAGCATTCTTGGAAACTGAGAAAGCAGTGTTAAGAACCATAAAACTATCCCGTTCTCTTCTCACAAAACTGCTAAAACTGCATCAGTGGAAAAAAAACCTGCAGCCAGAATTATGAACTGCCTCAAATGAGTACACCTTACAGTTCTTAAGCAAAGCTCAGTTAGTAAACACCAGTAGCTTCACCCAAACCTTTAGCTAGGCATTTCTGTATAAACACCATTTACTGGTCTGCTTTTTAAAAATCTTTGCTTTTAAAAAGGCCATATGTCATTACTTTCCATTGTTTTTTCAAGCCACACAGGCAGCCCTGAGCTAGCCGGTCATCTGTTCTCACTTCAGTGCTAAGGAAACACCAAAAGCTTCCTTCCAAAACCATGATGGATATCTACTCCAAGTCTATCTTCAGTAATGGATATTTCACATTTCCCTTGATAATTTATCATGTTGCCTATTTTTTCTTCCAGTTAAAAAGTGGCAGTTCAGTATAATTTGAGCTACACTTACCACTAATAGTGTTAAAGGTCGTCTATACCATTGCTTATCTATTTGGTATGAAGTGAAAAGTGTTTACTCAATTTTTATGAACTTGTTTACCATGCCTCCTGGGAATATCTCAACAATCATGATTATGTTCATCTTATTTATCTTCTTTTTTATGTTTTATATGTCAATTAGGTTTTTAGTCTTTAAAGCTACTCTCTAATAAACTCAGAGGTAACAATGATCCAAAGAAGTACAAACCAGGAACCAAGTCAGTTCTTGTCTTGGCTCTGACTTGCCCTGTTTCACTTTGGACATATCCCTTCCCTCTGTGAGCCTCGATTTCCCCATCTGCAAATGAGGGACGTAAAATGGTAAAATGCCTTCTGACTCTGACAATATACCACGAACTTCAGTCACCAAAAACTCTCATTATAGCCTCCAAATTTAGTGATGTTCATGCTCATTTTTGTTCTCAGATACCGGAGGGCTTCCCTGGTGGCGCAGTGGTTGAGAGTCCACCTGCCGATGCAGGGGACACGGGTTCGTGCCCCGGTCCGGGAAGATCCCACATGCCGCGGAGCGGCTGGGCCCGTGAGCCATGGCCGCTGCACCTGCACGTCCGGAGCCTGTGCTCCGCAACTGGAGAGGCCACAGCAGTGAGAGGCCCGCGTACCGCAAATAAAAAGAAAAAAAAAAAAAAGATACCGGAACAGGGAAGGGCTCTTTTACCTCCGTCTGACTCAAGGTAGTAGGCTGAACACAGTAGGCAAGGTTTTGAAAATGAGTCCTTCGGCTTGTAAAACAAAGAGTAATCATCAAACTGGTAAAAATGTAAGAAAAGGAAACTTGGAGATAATAAAAAGAACTCCAATTGTTTTTTGTTTTTTAAGTTCTCCAACCGAAGACAAGCCAATAAAGTAGCTCTTAAAGTGAAGAGCTATCCACTAAGGAAAGGGGGTCAGAGCTAAGTGGTCTAAGACTTAACGCCAAACATATTATCAATTTTGTTTTTTACACTGAGCAAAACAGCTGCCTCTATAAGTTACATATTTTAGTTTACACAGTTATCTGTGCTTTTGTTTCTTCCACTAACATTTACTGAGCACCTACAATGCACAAAAAGAAAATAAGTTTATTTCAAACCTGGATATTCAACCCTAAATGAAAGTCTGGCTCCTATGTGGACAAGTACTATTCCAAAGTTCAGTCTCCAGGAAGCAGAGTGGCACCTCGTTTCCTTGCTGTGAATCATTCAAGCAGGAAGCAGGATAAAAACTGAAAAGCAGTGGTTCTCAAAGTGTGGTCCCTGAACCGGCGGCAGCAGCAGCAGCATCACCTTGTTAGAAATGCAAATTCTCGGGCTGCCCCAGACCTAGGAATCAGGAGCTCTAGGAATAGGGCTGGGCAATCTTGTTTTAACAGGACCTCCAAGTGATTCTGATGACACTGAAGTTTGACAGCCACTGCTACAAATCAACCATGGACCTTAAGAAAGGTGGACTGAGTGGGTAACATTTTTTAAATTCAAATTCCTTAATTCAAGTAATGTTCGTTCAAATCAATGACACAGTGACAACTCAAAACGTTAAAATGAGTAAAACAAAATGAAAATTTTCTCAAGTTTCACTTGGGAAAATAAACCTCTCAAGGATTTTCCTAACCCTCTTGTCATTTTCTTCACATGTGTACAACCAGATATTCCTCCCCTGCCGCCCCAAATAAATTTTTAACTCCAATTTCCTCAACGAAGGTCTACACTCCAAAATATTCAGATGTTTGTCCCTTATTCCAAATCTGTTCAAATCACTGGTATCTGACAATTCTACCCACCCCCTACCCCCCCAAAACACCTCACCTCTACTATGCGTCTCCATCCCAATGCCACAGAATTACCTCAGGCTGACATCATCTCTCAGGGGCACAGCCTCCTCTGCCTGCACATTATCTTTTCTTTGTGCTTCTGCCCAATTTGTTCCCCCAGTTTCTTGGTCAATGCCAGCTCGATAGTGTGCCTCCCTGTAGACTAAACTAGAGACAGAACTCTGTCTTTATCACCATATGCCCAGCATCTAGCGGTGGTGCTCAAGAAATATCTGTTGAATACAGCCTCAAAAGCCTAAAACAAAACACTTATTTTTACAAATGTCTTACATAAAAATGAGATTCTCTAGCATTAAAATCTCTTATAACAACCATAATTAAATCAAGACTGTTACTAAGATATTATGGTCTCACCACCTAAAGTTCCTCATCTTTCTTAATGGTACACAGGAAAATTAAAACATTTGCTACTTCTAGCCCCCAGCCTATACAGTGAACATCATTCTTGTCTCGTCTTTGCTTCATATCAGTAGAGAACCTTTATTTTCCATTTTGCCCAGTTATACTTCCCATAACCTCAAGTTCTTAGACATATGTTGCCAGGGTCTGACAACTCTGTACTACAAGTGAAGTGAAGGTAAGCAAAGTTAACAAACACCCAAATGAGCAGGATTTCTATTTATTTGCCACTGCTGGTTTCATGACCCAAAGCAGGGGTCCATGAAGGCGGGTACATCCCTTCAGGGAGTACATAAGTGGTCCACTGGAGTATGAGAAAAAAAATGTATGCTCTTTTGTCTTTTTTTAATGTCATCTTTTTACTCTACTTTTAGTGCCATTAACAACACACACAAACTAATACACACACATTGTTTATAAATATACATCTATTAAGGAGTCATGCTCAATTCTTTTTTCTTTTTTTTTTCTTTTTTAACTGATAGGTCTGGAAAGCCAAAAAGACAGGAGACCAATGTACCTACCAGTATAAGAGCCCATGGAAGCACCCCCTCCTAAGAATACACAATAAACCTGGAATTGTGGCTACCTGCGTTTACCATTTCTGTGATCACATGAGGCGATCTTAGGCCATAAGACCAAACTCACCCCATGAGGTCCTATTTATCTTTACCTAGGACTCACCAGGTGCTGTTTAAATCCCAAGGGATGAAACCACCTGTCCAAGATCAGACAACCTTGCTGACAGTCATGATGTGACCTTGAGAATTTAGAGGATATTCTGGGGGAAAAAATATTAAGTTTTGCTTCCACCTATGTTTTTCAGGGAGGTATTAAAATGACTGAATCCACCAAGTGTGCCCACCAGAAGCAGGACTCGAACTGAAAAATTCTTCAGCTCACTAGCATCCTGTAATTATTTCGCCTTGTTTACACTAAGTTTTTCCAAAACAGTGCTTCAGCTTTAATAGCTTATCCCAAATACTACTCAAGTAGTAACAGCTGACCAGATTTTAACTTTTAACTGTCAAGGGCTTTTAGATGCAGAATTTCTTAGTAAAGCAAACCTTTATACTATTTTATTTCAAAAGTTTCTTTGAGCGTCCCACATCCTATCTGAATTAAAGGACAATCTCTTCCAATAAGAATTCAACTGAGTGAGTGTACACTGGGAGAGAGAACTACCAATTTTTGTGTAACCCACCAAGGTTAAAACCATTCTGAAACGGACACATTTTAAGATGCCAGATGACGGCACAAACTTCAGACCAGAGGAAAGCCCAGCAATTAAACCTTCTGAAGAATAAAAACACACGAGCTTACTTGGAAGAACAGATTCTCCTTCCCCTCAAACATGCATTTCCATCCTCTCCATCTAGACACCTCTGCTGGCAATTTTCCTTACTGTGTTCCCTCCAAGCATACTAACGAAGCACTTCTTTTTTTTGCCCTTTTCTGTTCTAGTCAACTCGTGGTTGCTGCACGTTCATCCAACCTGTGTTCAACAGTCACCTGAAGGATATTCAAAGTACAGCTCCATAAGGAAGCACAATATTATTTGTGTAAAGTCACATATTTAAAACTCTACCGCCTTCCCTGACTACTCGACTAACTTCTAAAAAGGATTCTCGATTACCCGACACCGAGCAGTTTTGCAGGCGCAGGAAATATCCCAGGTGGCACTAAAGATACCGTCCACCTTCTGCTATTCTGGGAACACCCTTTATCCCCAGCCTGGCTGGTCACGCTGCACGTTGCACAAACAGAGGGCCGGGTTCTGGAGGGGGCACAGCCCGGCTCGCATCCCGTCCCGGGCCGGCAGCAAGGGCGCTGGGGGAGCGCGGGGGTCTGCGGGTGGCGCCGCGGCGCTGGGCCGGAGCCAAGGATGAGATCAGCGGCCCCGCCGGGTGTTGCCGGCAGGTTGCATCACACGCCACGCGGGACCGCCGCCCGCGCCGCGGGCCGCGCGGGGCCTTCCCGGCAAGCCGGCCGCCCAGGGCCGGGCCGGGTCTCCTCGGGCCGGGGCCGCGCCCACGCGAGCGGCCGGCGGCGCCGCGGCCTCCTCCTCCTCCCTCAGCCCGCCCGCAGCCTCCTTACCTGCGCCTCCAACCCGCCCGCCCCCAAGAGGCCTCCACTCCCAGCGGCCCCGCACGGCGCGGCCCGACCCAGGCCTCGCGGCCCGCGAGTCAGAGCGACGGTTACGAAACCGGCAGCCTCCGCCCGTTCCGCTGCCGCCGCCAGCGCCACCGGGTTCCCCTCCTCGCCGCGGCCGCGCGCCCGGCCGCGACCGCCGCCGCCATAACCAATGGGAGCGCCGGCTTGCGGGGGACGCGCCCTCCCTCCGCGACGGACAGCGCCGCCAGCCAATCGCAGGCGGTCTGGCCGCGGGAGGCGGGCACGTGGCGGAGGCGTAGCCCACTGAGCGGTGGGGCGGGCGAGGCGGGAGCGACGGACTGGGGTTCCCCGGCCTATTGCGCTGGGCGGCACCCCAGCGGTAGGCGACCCGCTGCGAGAAAGGTTCTGTGAAAGTTGGAGGCATTGGAGAACCGTAGCCTCGTGAAGGCAACACCTGTCTTTGGAAAACACAATTTGCTGAGGTGATGTTTTGAACCATCGATTTCTGTTTTGGTTTCACCAAGACCTCGGGGAGCCCCGCCTCAGAGTCGCTGCCGGGGACATTTTCCCGGAACGGCCCACCAGACTCGCCTCCCGGGACGCGGGGCGCCCGACGGTCGCTTCACTGCCGACGGCCCGCGCCCCTCGGAGGGAGCCTGGAGAGAAGTCCTGGACCTCACGGTTCTTGAAGGCAGCTGCAAACTTGTTGAAAGACGAAGGGTGCAAAATTTTCCCAGCGTAGGATTAGTGTTGATGTCACTGGTGCAGACTGTGGTTACGGAGAAATGAATTTACACGATCAATTCCCTTTTGCTATCCTCCAGGTGAACAGATTGAGAGACGTGAACTCAAAAAAAAATGGATGGCAAACCAGCCTTATTTATCTAAGACGATTCACAGGAGGATCTGAAAGCGTATTACAACTGGGAAGCAGCGCGCTGGGTGGAGGCAGACAGGTTTGATTGCTTCCTTTTTAGCAATTCTTATCGTCTAAAAACTGGAGTCTTTGAAAGAGGAAAGGTTTCTTCATCACCCAGGCCATGGCATCACCTCTCCGCATAAGACGGTTTCGAGGAATCAGTAAAGAGGTGATAAAACATTTGCGAAAAAAATAAAGATATAAAAATTAAGAGGGCTGCAACTAAACGTGAACACTGAATACCACAGAATCAGACTTGGTAGAATGACACAATATCATCAAAACCAGTACGTTTCTTTCACGTTGGCCCTTAGTGTTCTGAGTTGAAATTTCTTTGATCAAGATTTTAGCACTATTAAAACTGGATTCGATTTTGTTGCTCACAAAATTATAATTTTACACTCACCATGTCCTAATCACTTTAAAAATTATATAGAAAAAAAAACACAACCATATAGAGATGTTCATTTATCCCCTGGTTTGCTAACCACTGCCAAGCTGCTCTGTGTCTGTCTGGGCAGGCCTTCTTCCACACTCAGCGGATTAGTCAATGCCAAGGAGACTAGAGTATTTATTTCCTCTTCAGCTGGTAGCTGGTAATTCTGTCTTCTCAGTTTACAAATATTTATTTGGTGCCAACTATATGCTAAGCTGTGGGGAATCAGCAACAAACAAGACAAGCAGTCCCTGTCCACATGGAGCTTACACTTAGAGGCAGGGAGACAGACATTCAGTAACCGCACAATTTTCTAATTACCATTTTCACAGCTATTACAAGAAGGAAGTACAAGATGCTGCGAGAGATTATAAGAAGGGAATCAAACCTGGTCTGTGGGTTATGGAAACACTGTAAGATGAGCAGGATTTGCCTAGGTGGCGCAGATGAAGTGCATGTGCCTTCAAGTTAGAGGGACTGTCTTATCTAAAGGTCTTGAGATGGGAGAAACACCTTTCTTTGGCAAGCACAGTGCCCCGGAGGAGACTGATGAGATGGACAGGGACTTGTGGCCTGAGAAGAGTTCAGATTCTTACCCTAAGAGAGATGGGAATCCTCTGAAAGACTTGCTCTCACCATAAGGAAATGAAGAGAGCCTGGTGGAGCTGTCTCTAGTTTGAGGAGATCCACCATGTTGTGTCTTGCAAGTCACAGGGACGCAAGTCACTATAATCAAAGAAAAATTTCCTCCATGGATCTCTGCCTCACTGATACCTGATACGTAGTCTGCAAATCCAAAGAATTTGTAAAGAAGTAGTACATTAAAATCCCCTCCAAAGGACTTGAGAAGTAGGATCTCCTGCTAATTGAATAGGCTAGTTACCCGAGAGCTACTACAGTTAACTACTTAGTTACCTAACAGGTATGGACTCTAGGGTCAGGCTGTTCTGTTCACAGCTTCACCTCTTACTGGTGTGTGACCTCAGGCAAATTACTTAACCTCTCTGTCTTCTGCAAATGGGCAGAACAGTGTCTATCCAATAGAACTGTTGTGAGGATTAAGGAGTTGATAAAAGTGCTCTAGAACACTGCCCTACTGATACATGGCAGGAGCTCAAAAGTATTAGCTGTGATTACCATGATGCTCATTCATGAATTATAAACAAATTATATCCATAGAATTGTAATAGAGTAAAATACACTTCAAAACAAAGTCGTGCTGTGCTTAATATTGCTTTGATGATTCAGGTACTGAAATCTTCACAATATTGAAGGTGATGTTGACTCGTTAGGGTATCTCAAAAGTCGTTTTTAGAATAATCCCCTTAGTTACCACATCTTATCATTTCACTTCTTTCCGCAGAGTGGAGAAAAAGTTTAGTAATTTGAAATCTCTTACTGTTTGAAAGCCAGATCAATAGACGTTTACTATGCATACTTAAGTATTTATCTTAAATGTGTCTTAAGTACTTAGGATAATACTTAAGTATCATAAATGTGTATTTGGAAAATTTCTGAAAAATTAATATACCAAATTTACCACCTTTGACAGATCTGGACTATAGCTGTATAGCATTTTGAGAATTGAGATAATATCTGTCACAGGTTTGAGTCTCAGTAGATATGTTTTCTGGTATGTTAGCAATCACAGGACAGTGATTGGCCATCATTCTGCATTGGTTAGTGCTGTTTTGATAGGAAGTAACTGAAAACCATCCCCGAGTAGGCTTAGCATAAAGAAGGATTTGGTCAAAGATTTTAGGGCATTATTCTTTCTTCACACGGCCACTAACAGCCTCCGTGTTCACAGCTTTGGTCACTAGAGAAAGGCCCACTCACCTTTTAAGTTCCTGTTACAAAAGTCCTAGGCAAGGACTCTGGGGTTGGTCCAGCTGGATCAAGTGCTCTTCCCTGGAATGATCACATGGCCAGGACCAGGTCACGATGTACTAACATGGCAGCTGTGGATGGAATGGCAGAGGCACTTTCCAGAGGAAAAGGGAGTGCTGAGCAGACGAATCCATCAATATCCACTTCAAACACCAGCTCACACCGTGGTCACTCTGACAGAGCCTTAATCACTCTGGTTATCTGATCTGTCCTTTCCTGTATCATATGATTCTCCATCCTTGAGGGCAAAATTTAAACCTCCAATTTTACCTTTGGAAGCACTATTTAGAATCATAACAGCTAAGATGCTAAACAGTTGTCTTAGGACATCCCCAAATTTCATAAGCAGGTCCTGTGCGTGAAAGAGAAAAATCTGACATAGTTTAAACTTGAACGGGTGGCAAATAGGGTGAATGTCCATTATAAGGCACTTTTCCACGTGTCGGATTTCATTATTTTGTGAGTTAAGACATGTCACCTGTACATTTAAGGGTAGTACATGTCATCTGTGCACACAAGGATCGGTGTGTACTGTGGTGTGTACCTTGTGAGCACATGAAGTTAGGTACAGACTGCACACATGAGGAGAGCTGCATGCATCTGTGCTCATAAGAGTGGCGTGACATCTGTACATATCAGGAGAGGTAATCTGTATCACGTTGTGGGCCTAGGAGGGTCTTATTCTTATATCGTCACCCCACTGAATAAGCAATGGTTACCTGTTACATATTGATTGTAATGCAAGTTATTCCAGTGCCCATGAAGCACAAAATTGAAGATAAACAGAGGGTTTCTTGGTTTGTCTATTTGTGACATATGTGATACCAGTCTCCATCATAGTGGTGTGATGGGTTTTGGAGACAGAACAAGGTGATGCTGGCTAGCATTTACCTAGCTAAACCTCTGTTCCCCATCTGTAGAGAGGGTTAACAGTAAATTCCTCATCGAATTGTTATGAGGATCAAGTAAACTGACATGAAAAGAAGCTGACCTAGTGCCTGGCACATAGCAGGTACAAAATAATCTGTCCATCCAAAAAGAATTTGCTACCTAGGACTCTGTTCTTGGTTTCTAATAACATTCTCCAGTAATAGCACCTGGGCTCCTTGGAGAAATGGCTGATTCTAGGATTGACGCAGGAAATACACAAGATGAACCTGGAGCATCTTGCAATGCCAGAAAGTAACGAACACTCAAAAAGTAAGACAATGAGGGTATGTGTCTTAGCTCAGGCTGCCATAACAAAGCATCATAGACTGGGTGGCTTAAACAATAGAGATTTCTTTCTCACGGTTCTGGAGGCTGGCAAGTCCAAGATCAAAGTGCCAACAAGGTAGGTTTTATTCCAAGGCCTCTTCTCTTGGTATGTAGGCGGCCACCATCTCACTGTGTGCTCACGTGATCTTTGTGTGAGTGCTGGGAGAGAGAGAGACATGCTCTCCAGTGTCTCTTCTTATAAAGGCACTAATCCCATTATAAGAGGGTCCTCATGAGCTCATCTAACCCTAATTACTGCCCAAATGCCCATCTCTAAATACCAACATATTTGGGATTAGGGGGTCAACATATGAATGTGGCAGGGGAAGGGCAAGACACAAACATTCAGTCCAAAATAGCGTGTCAAAGGGGAACAGGAAGCAAATGGAAGAGCCCCTAATGCCCAAAGAGTCCTAATACCAATTTGAGTGGAAAACAACTAATGTAGTATTGAATTATAACCCAGAGTATAAAAGAAATACCCAAGAGTCCATGTTGAGGTAAATAAATAAATGTTGGAGAAGAGATGAGTCTCCCGTGCAGAAGAATTCCAAATAATTTATGTAGATGCTCTGCCCTCAGATGGGGGAGAATCATTCTTCACTCCTTATGTACGGGCTGCACATAGTGACTTCCTTCTGAAGAGCAGAGCATGAAAGGGAAAAATAAAGAGAAACTTCATAGTGGAGAAACCTGACAAACACTACCTCAGCCAGGTGAGCAAGGTCACCATCAATTAGACATAAGCCATGTTGCTATAATGAGATGAAAAGGGCACTTGACCTCCCAAGAACTCACGGTAGTCTAACTATGAGAAAAACTCCACACAAATTCCCATAGAAGGGCATTCTACAAAGTGTTATCTGACCAGCACACCTCAAAACTGTCAAGGTCATCGAAAACAAGGAAAGTCAGAGGAAGTCTGGAGAATCCTAAGGGGACGTGACAACCAAATGTAATGTGGTATCCTGGGTGGGATCCTAGAACAGAAAAAGGACATTGGGTAAAAACTAAGGAAATACAAATAAAGTAGGGACTTTATTGGATATTGTATCAAATTTATCAGTCCCCCTTCTAGAGTCCCCTCAGCCTTGGCCAGCACGTCTCCTAGTCTAAGAAACTTACCTGTTGGGGTAACCTTCACCTTCATTTCCATGACCTTTTAAGACTTTGGCCGCTGCTCTTGTCCATTTACCATCAAGACTGGCAGGGGATCAGTCACGCAAAGGAAACACTGGACAAATAAATCAGAAACTAATGATATTGGTTACCTATGAGGGGTGGATGGGACTGAGATAGAAAGAATGGAGAGTAGGAAGCGGGTAGGAGGGATGAGGGAGCGAGTGATACCTCTGTGAATATACCTTTTTGTATATCTCTGACTCTGAGAACTGTGGTGAGGTTTCACAAACCCCAGAAACAAATAGTTAACACTAACCAGGATGTGGGAGGAACCCAAAATGAAATGTTGTACAAACAGTAACCAATAACCTAACTGTACTACAAATGAACAGCACAACCACACTGTGGCGAAGGGACTTCCTTGGTTGTCCAGTGGTTAAGACTCCATGCTCCCAATGCAGGGCGCCCGGGTTTGATCCCTGGTCAGGGAACTAGATCCCACGTGCATACTTCAACTGAGATCCCACATGCCACAACTAAAGATCCCACACGCAGCAACGAAGATCCCGTGTGCGGCAACAAAGACCGGCGCAGCCAAATAAATAAATTAATATTAAGAAAGAAAGAAAGAAAGGACCTAACCTGAGTAGCTTCAGAACACAGTATTTTGATTGGATAGGCAAAATACAAAAAGAACTGTACACCGATGATATGCACTAGTTACTAAGTTTTTCAAAGGGGTATTGGTTAGAAATTCTGAAACTATTTTATGTATATGTTAGGACTGATCAATTAAGTAAATACATTTGGATAATGAGAACAGGTTTCTCACTTTGGAGAAAGGAGTTACAAATAAAAAAAGAGCAAGACTAGAATGAACCCTGTGATGTTGGAATCAGAGGCTATCAGAATGAATTCATGATTTGTAGTCTATTCATAGATTGATAGATATATAAATAAATACAGATGTGTGTGTAGGTGTGTGTGTGTGAGGATATATATGTTCTCTCTATGTGTTCTCTGGATTTTGTTCTCTAAAAGCAATGACACCCCAGTAGCAATGATCCTACCTAGAGACCAAATCATGGTTTCTAAATATCTTTCTTTAATGAGAAGAACTAGGGCTCATTGGAGAAGTGGTTGATTCCAGAGTTGGGCAGGGAAAAGACAAGAAGAATCTGGCATACCTTGTGGTTCCAGGAAGTAAAGAAATGCTAAAAAAAAAAAAAAAAAAAAAAAAAAATGGTAGGAGTATATCAAAAGAACATATGTGTTAATTTGAAGAAGTTCCCAATGACCAAATCTGGTACAATTTGATTAACAAAATAAATAATAACAATAGATTATAATTCACAGAATAAAATAAATATCTATTACTTTATACTGATATAAATAATTAAACAAATAAATGGCAGAGAAGAAACAGCTCTTCCTTACCACAAAGCCCAATTAATAAATGTAGAAAGAATGGGCTTCCCTGGTGGCGCAGTGGTTGAGGGTCCGCCTGCCGATGTAAGGGACGCGGGTTCGTGCCCCGGTCCGGGAGGATCCCACGTGCCGCGGAGCGGCTGGACCCGTGAGCCGTGGCCGCTGGGCCTGCGCGTCCGGAGCCTGTGCTCCGCAGCGGTGAGAGACCCGCGTACCGCAAAGAAAAAAAGGGGGAAAAAAAAAATAAATGTAGAAAGAATGGCTGAAACAGCAAGTCACCATTAGATAAGCACAGCAGTATAATTGTTGCAGGCACGAATCATCAATTAATGTTAAAACCAATGGGTGAAAGTATAATGAGAAACAAAATATCTGTATATTCTCAAAGTATCTTCTCACAAGATACTAATTACAATGGGAAAAATAACTTCCATAAACCTGGAAGATACTACCAGAAACCTGGAAGATTACCACCAAGTAATCAAAGTTAACATCAGCAGGACTAAGACACATTGACCTCATGAACCCCTGTTATGAGGCATTGAGAAAGGCATTCCTGTGAAAATGTATAAATAACCTCAATCCAATCATACGAAAATTTCAGATACAAATTGAAGGACTTTCTATGAAACAACTGACCAGTACTCTTCAAAAATGTCAAGGTCGTGGAAGACAAAGAAAAGCTGAGAAATTGTCCCAGGTTGGAGGAGACTAAGGAGACATGACAACCAAAGGCAACACAGGATGCTGCATTGGATTCTGGACCAGCAAAAGGACATTAGTGGGATAACTGGAGAAAATCTGATTGAGCCTATAGATTTGGTAATAGTACGTATTGTGTCAATGTTAATTTCCTAATTTTGACCAGTGTTCTATGGTCAGACCAGCGTTTTTGCTGGGGTGTTGGGAGTGGAAGCAGCCATTGTGTAAAGAGACAGGCACCCCTCCCTCTGCCTGTGTTCTAGGCAGATACCAACGGTTATCATGGCCAGAGAGGAGCCAAAGGCCAGCAGGAGTTAAGGCTCCCCAAGTACACAGGACAGTAAGAAAAATTTCCCTGATTAGCACTCAAGCCCTGCCCTAAGGCTATCACAGAGGTTAGCAAGTTGCTCCCTTACAGGATAGAAACCTGCCACACGGAGTTTACATAAAATTGACTTCCAAATCAAAAAAGACAAAGAAAACAATTCATAGAGTTGAGCACGTAAATACTTGAAACTTTTGGATATAAAAATACACCATAAATAAAATTAGTAAAAAAGGAGAAACTGGAGAAATATTTGGAACATATAATAAATTTCCTTATCATACAAGTAACTCTTAAAAATCAATAATCAATATACAGGAATATTACTCAGCCATAAAAAGGAACGAAATTGGGTCATTTGTAGAGATGTCGACAGACTGAGACAATGTCATTCAGAGTGAAGTAAGTCAGAAAGAAAAAAACAAATATCGTATATTAACGCATATATGTGGAATCTAGAAAAATGGTACAGATGAGCTGGTTTGCAAGGCAGAAACAGAGACACAGATGTAGAGAACTAATGTATGGACACCAAGGGAGAGAACGGGGAGGCAGGGTGGTGGTGGTGGGATGAATTAGGAGATTGGGATGGACATATATACACTAATATGTATAAAATAGATAACTAATAAGAACCTGCTGTATAAAAAATAAATTAAATTAAATTTAAAAAAATCAATAATCAAAAGATGAACACCACAATATAAAAAAGGGCAAGGGACATGGACAAGCATTTCACAAAAAACACAAATGGACTGAGACTTGAAAAATAATTTACCTTATTATCATCAAACAAATGCAATTAAATCAATAAGATAGCAAATTTTGTCTTTGATTATAAATCACCAAAAAGAATGTTAATAAATGATGTTAGCGAGAAGGTAAGGAAATTGGCACTTCACATATGGTCAGTGGGAAAGTAGTTTGGTAAAACCTTTCTGGAAGGCCACTTGGCAATTTGCAGTAAAAACCCTAGAAGTGTGTGGTGTACCCTTTGACATGGCCATTCCAATTTAGTCATTTATTCTAAGAAGATCATCATACATGCATGCAAAAATACAAGGAAGTATATTACATAATGTTTACAATAGCAGAGAAAGAGAGATTTCATCTAAATGTCCATTCAGATGAGCCCCAACGAGTGGTGACCCATTTCTCAAAATCAACAAGAAGGAATGAAGGTGATGTTTGGAAGAAAAGATATGCCTAACATAGGTAATTGCCTTAAAGTAACAGGATTATATCTGGGACTATTATTGGATTTTTTTTTGTCACCTTTCTTTCTTTTCTCTTCTTATCCCTTGAGGAACTAAATGCCTATTTGCATGGATTGCACTGTAATTGAACCATTAGGGCAGAGAACTCTATCCATCCCACCTGATCTCAGGTGTTGATTAAAAATGTACTCCTCCGGGCTGTCTGGTATTTGAACAAAACCAAGAATAATGACTTGTGTTCTTTCTTTCAAAAAGATACACACACAGCTTTGGAATATATATATATAATATATATATATTCTAAATGAATGTTCATTCATTAATGTATTCATGACTCTCAAGATTTTTATACTCCTAAGTTTAAAAATTGACTTACAAAGATCAGTCTTATTGGATCCATTCTTCTGTATAAATTAGACTGATACCAAATCTTACATAAGTGTTTCTTATTTTTAATGAGGATTTATACAGTGAAATACATATTAAAATGTATACATTTTAATGATGAGTTTTTTTATTAGAAAAAGTGTGAATAACTTTATAGTAGTAACAAAAGCTTATATTTAATAAAGCTCTTTTTATTTCTATAAAGCATATACTTGCATATATTATCTAGAATTTGAATGTTGTAGGTTCAGAAACTCGTGAAAAAACAGAATTTGAATGTTGTAGGTTCAGAAACTTGTGAAAAAACAGAATTATAAATACTGTAGAAAATCATAAAAAATCACTGATGTATGGAGGCAACACAAACGTCCATAAGTGGATGAATGGACAAACAAAAAGTGGTATATACATACAATGGAATACTAGACAGCCTCAAAACGGAAGGAAATACTCTAACATGCTACATGCATGAAACTTTATTTTAATTAAAAAAATTTTTTATACAATTTTTAAAGGTTACTTTCCACTTACAGTTACTACAAAATATTGGCTATATCCTCTGTGTTGTACAGTACATCCTTGAGCCTATCTTACATCCAAAAGTTTGTACCTCCTATTCTCCCACCCCTACATTGCCCCTCCCCCCTCCCCCCTGGTAACCACTAGTTTGTTCTCCATATCTGTGAGTCTGCTTCTGTTTTGTTATATTCACTAGTTTTTTATATTTTTTAGATTCCACATAAGTGATATCATGCAGTATTTGTCTTTCTCTGTCTGACTTATTTCACTTAGGATAATGCCCTCCA
>NW_020837987.1:3882965-3887187 GCF_003676395.1 Aethalodelphis obliquidens | reverse complement strand
GTACATGACTTTTTTTGAATTATGGTTCTCTCAGGGTATATGCCCAGTAGTGGGATTGCTGTGTCATACAGTAATTCCATTTTTAGTTTTTTAAGGAACCTCCATACTCTTCTCCATAGTGACTGTATCAATTTACATTCCCACCAACAGTGGGAGAGGGTTCCCTTTTCTCCACACCCTCTCCAGCATTTATTGTTTGTAGATTTTTTGATGATGGCCATTCTGACTGGTGTGAGGTGATACCTCATTGTAGTTTTAATTTGCATTTCTCTAATGATTAATGATGTTGAGCATCCTTTCATGTGTTTGTTAGCAATCTGTATATCTTCTTTGGAGAAATGTCTATTTAGGTCTTCTGCCTGGTTTTGGATTGGGTTGTTTGTTTTTTTGATATTGAGCTGCATGAGCTGCTTGTAAAATTTGGAGATTAATCGTTTGTCAGTTGCTTCATTTGCAAATATTTTCTCCCATTGAGGGTTGTCTTTTTGTCTTGTTTATGGTTTCCTTTGCTGTGCAAAAGTTTTTAAGTTTCATTAGATCCCATTTGTTTATTTTTATTTCCATTTCTCTAGGAGGTGGGTCAAAAAGGATTTTGCTGTGAATTATATCATAGAGTGTTCTGCCTATGTTTTCCTCTAAGAGTTTTATAGTGTCTGGCCTTACATTTAAGTCTTTAATCCATTTTCAGTTTATTTTTGTGTATGTTGCTAAGGAGTGTTCTAATTTCATTCTTTTACATGTAGCTGTCCGGTTTTCCCAGCACCACTTATTGAAGAGGCTGTCTTTTCTCCATTGTATATTCTTGCCTCCTTTATCAAAAATAAGGTGACCATATGTGTGTGGATTTATCTCTGGGCTTTCTATCCTATTCCATTGATCTATTTTTTTGTTTTTGTGCCAGTACCATACTGTCTTGATTACTGTAGCTTTGTAGTATAGTCTGAAGTCTGGGAACCTGATTCCTCCAGCTACATTTTTCTTTCCCAAGATTGCTTTGGCTATTCAGGGTCTTTTGTGTTTCCATACAAGTTGTGAAATTTTTCATTCTAGTTCTGTGGAAAATGCCATTGGTACTTTGATAGGGATTACACTGAATTTGTAGATTGCTTTGGGTCATATGGTCATTTTCACAATGTTGATTCTTCCAATCTAAGAACATGGTATATCTCTCTATCTATTTGTATCATCTTTAATTTCTTTCATCAGTGTCCTATAGTTTACTGCGTACAGGTCTTTTGTCTCCTTAGGTAGGTTTATTCCTAGGTATTTTATTCTTTTTGTTGCACTGGTAAATGGGAGTGTTTCCCTAATTTCTCTTTCAGCTTTTTCATCATTAATATATAGGAATGCAAGAGATTCCTGTGAGTTAATTTTGTATCTTGCTACTTTACCAAATTCATTGATTAGCTCTAGTCGTTTTCTGGTAGTGTCTTTAGGATTCGCTATGTATAGTATCATGTCATCTGCAAACAGTGACAGCTTTACTTCTTCTTTTCCAATTTGGATTCCTTTTATTTCTTTTCTTCTCTGATCGCTGTGGCTAAAACTTCCAAAACTAAGTTGAATAATAGTGGTGAGAGTGGACAGCCTTGTCTTGTTCCTGATCTTGGTGGAAATGGTTTCAGTTTTTCACCATTGAGAACAATGTTGGCTGTGGGCTTGTCATATATGGCCTTTATTGTGTTGAGGTAAGTTCCCTCTATGCCTACTTTCTGGAGGGTTTTTATCATAAATCGGTGTTGAATTTTGTCAAAAGCTTTTCCTGCATCTATTGAGATGATCATATGGTTTTTATCCTTCAGTTTGTTAACATGGTTTATCACGTTGATTGATTTGTGTATATTGAAGAATCCTTGCATTCCTGGGATAAACCCCACTTGATCATGGTGTATGATCCCTTTATTGTGCTGTTGGATTCTGCTTGCTAGTATTTTGTTGAGGATTTTTGCATCTATGTTCATCAGTGATATTGGCCTGTACTTTCCTTTCTTTGTGACATCTTTGTCTGGTTTTGGTATCAGGGTGATGGTGGCCTCATAGAATGAGTTTGGCAGTGTTCCTCCCTCTGCTATATTTTGGAAGAGTTTGAGAAGGACAGGTGTTAGCTCTTCTCTAAATGTTTGTTAGAATTCGCCTTGAAGCCATCTGGTCCTGGGCTGTTGTTTTTTGGAAGATTTTTGATCACAGTCTCAATTTCAGTGCTTGTGATTGGTCTGCTTATATTTTCTATTTCTTCTTGGTTCAGTCTTGGAAGGTTGTGCTTTTCTAAGAATTTGTCCATTTCTTCCAGGTTGTCCATTTTATTGGCATATAGTTGCTTGTAGTAATCTCTCATGATCCTTTTTATTTCTGCAGTGTCAGTTGTTATTTCTCCTTTTTCATTTCTAATTCTATTGATTTGAGTCTTCTCCCTTTTTTTCTTGATGAGTCTGGCTAATGGTTTATCAATTTTGTTTATCTTCTCAAAGAACCAGCTTTTAGTTTTATTGATCTTTGCTATTGTTTCCTTCATTTCTTTTTCATTTATTTCTGATTTGATTTTTATGATTTCTTTCCTTCTGCTAACTTTAGGGTTTTTTTGTTCTTCTTTCTCTAATTGCTTTAGGTATAAGTTTAGATGGTTTATTTGAGTTGTTTCTTGTTTCTTGAGGTAGGATTGTATTGCTATAAACTTCCCTCTTAGAACTGCTTTTGCTGCAACCCATAGGTTTTGGGTCATCGTGTTTTCATTGTCATTTGTTTCTAGATATTTGTTGATGTCCTCTTTGATTTCTTCAGTGATCTTTTGGTTATTAAGTAGTGTATTTTTTAGCCTCCATGTGTTTGTATTTTTTACAGATATTTTTCGTGTAATTGATGTCTAGTCTCATAACGTTGTTGTCAGAAAATATACTTGATACAATTTCAATTTTCTTAAATTTACCAAGGCTTGATTTATGACCCAAGAAATGATCTATCCTGGAGAATGTTACAGGGGCACTTTAGAAGAAAGTGTATTCTGTTGTTTTTGGATGGAATGTCCTATAAATATCAATTAAGTCCGTCTTGTTGAATGTATCATTTATAGCTTGTGTTTCCTTATTTATTTTCATTTTAGATGATCTGTCCATTGGTGAAAGTGGGGTGTTATTAAAGTCCCCTACTATGATTGTGTTACTGTCGATTTCCCCTTTTATGGCTGTTAGCATTTGCCTCACGTATTGAGGCAATGCTCCTATGTTGGGTGCGTAAATATTTACAATTGTTATATCTTCTTCTTGGATTGATCCCTTGATCATTATGTCGTGTTCTTCTTTGTCTCTTGTAATAGTCTTTATTTTAAAGTCTATTTTGTCTGATATGAGAATTGCTACTCCAGCTTTCTTTTAATTTCCATTTGCATGGAATATTCTTTTCCATCCCCTCACTTTCAGTCTGTATGTGTCCCTAGGTCTGAAGTGGGTGTCTTGCACACAGCATATATACGGGTATTGTTTTTGTATCCATTCAGCCATTCTATGTCTTTTGTTTGGAGCATTTAATCCATTTACATTTAAAGTAATTATTGATATGTATGTTCCTAATACCATTTTCTTAATAGTTTTGGGTTTGTTATTGTAGGTCTTTTTCTCCTCTTGTGTTTCCTGCCTAGAGAAGTTCCTTTAGCATTTGTTGTAAAGCTGGTTTGGTGGTGCTGAATTCTCTTAGTTTTTGCTTGTCTGTAAGGGTTTTAATTTCTCCATCAAATCTGAATGAGATCCTTGCTGGGCAGAGTAATCTTGGTTGTAGGTTTTTCCCTTTCATCACTTTAAATATGTCCTGCCACTCCCTTCTGGCTTGCAGAGTTTCTGCTGAGAAATCAGCTGTTAACCTTATGGGGATTCCCTTGTATGTTATTTGTTGTTTTCCCCTTGCTGCTTTTAATATTTTTTCTTTGTATTTAATTTTTGATAGTTTGATTAATATGTGTCTTGGCACGTTTCTCCTTGGATTTATCCTGTATGGGACTCTCTATGCTTCCTGGACTTGATTAACTATTTCCTTTCCCGTATTAGGGAAGCTTTCAACTATAATCTCTTCAAATATTTTCTCAGTCCCTTTCTTTTTCTCTTCTTCTTCTGGGACCCCTATAATTCTAATGTTGGTGCATTTAATGTTGTTCCAGAGGTCTCTGAGACTGTCCTCAATTCTTTTCATTCTTTTTTCTTTTTTTTTTTTTTTTTTTTTTTTTTTTTTTTTTTTT
>NW_020837987.1:3788129-3882865 GCF_003676395.1 Aethalodelphis obliquidens | reverse complement strand
TTGCGGAGCACAGGCTCCAGACGCGCAGGCTCAGCGGCCATGGCTCACAGGCCCAGCCGCTCCGCGGCATGCGGGATCCTCCCAGACCGGGGCACGAACCCACGTCCCCTGCATCGGCAGGCGGACCCTCAACCACTGCGCCACCAGGGAAGCCCCATTCTTTTTTCTTTATTCTGCTCTGCAGTAGTTATTACCACTATTTTATCTTCCAGGTCACTTATCCGTTCTTCTGCCTCAGTTATTCTGCTATTGATTCCTTCTAGAGAATTTTTAATTTCATTTATTGTGTTGTTCATCATTGTTTGTTTGCCCTTTAGTTCTTCTAGGTCCTTTTTAAACGTTTCTTGTATTTTCTCCATTCTATTTCCTAGATTTTGGATCATCTTTACTATCATTATTCTGAATTCTTTTTGAGGTAGACTGACTATTTCCTCTTCATTTATTTGGTCTGGTAGGTTTTTACCTTGCTCCTTCATCTGCTGTGTGTTTCTCTGTCTTCTCATTTTGCTTAACTTACTGTGTTTGGGGTCTCCTCTTCACAGCCTGCAGGTTCGTAGTTCCTGTTGTTTTTGGTGTCTGCCCCCAGTGGCTAAGGTTGGTTCAGTGGGTTGGGTAGGCTTCCTGGTGGAGGGGACTGGTGCCTGTGTTCTGGTGGATGAGGCTGGGTCTTGTCTTTCTGGTGGACAGGGCCACAACCATTGGTGTGTCTGCGGTGTCTGTGACCTTATTATGATTTTAGGCAGCATCTGTGCTAATGGGTGAGGTTGTGTTCCTGTCTTGCTAGTTGTTTGGCATAGGGTGTCAGCACTGTAGCTTGCTGGTCATTGAGTGGAGCTGAGTCTTAGCATTGAGATGAAGATCTCTGGGAGAGCTTTCGCTGTTTGATATTATGTGGAGCTGGCAGGTCTCTGGTGGACCAATGTCCTGAACTCAGCTCTCCCACCTTAGAGGCACAGGCCTGACACCCGGCAGGAGCACCAAGACCCTGTCAGCCACACGGCTCAGAATAAAAGGGAGAAAAAAAAAGAAAGAAAGAAAAATAAATAAAACAAAATAAAGTTATTAAAGTAAAAAATAATTATTAAAAATAAAAAAATTAAAAAGTAATAATAAAAGGAAAGGAAAGAAGAGAGCAACCAAACCAAAAAACAAATCCATCAATGATAACAAGCACTAAAATCTATACTAAAAAAAGAAACAAAAAAACAATGGACAGACAGAACCCTAGGACAAATTGTAAAAGCAAAGCTATACAGACAAAATCATGCAAAGAGGCATACACATACACACTCACAAAAAGAGAAAAAGGAAAAAAAAATATATATCGTTGCTCCCAAAGTCCACCGCCTCAATTTTGGGATGATTCATTGTCTATTCATGTATTCCACAGATGCAGGGTACATCAAGTTGTTTGTGGAGATTTAATCTGCTGCTCCTAAGGCTGCTGGGAGAGATTTCCCTTTCTCTTCTTTGTTCTCACAGGTCCTGGGCTTCCGCTTTGGATTTGACTCCATCTCTGTGTGTAGGTCGCCTGAGGCCATCTTCCCCCCCACCCCGCCCCCCGCCAGACAGGATGGGGTTAAAGTAGCAGCTAATTAGGGGGCTCTGGCTCACTCAGGCTGGGGGGGGGCGGGGAGGGAGGGGTACAGAATGTGGGGCGAGACTGTGGTGGCAGAGGCCGGCATGACATTGCAACAGCCTGAGGCGCACCGTGTGTTCTCCTGGGCAAGTTGTCCCTGGATCACGGAACCCTGGGAGTGGGGGCTGCACAGGCTCCTGGGAGGGGAGGTGTGGATAGTGACCTGTGCTCGCACACAGCCTTCTTGGTGGCTGCAGCAGCAGCCTTAGCATTTCATTCCTGTCTCTGGTGTCCGCGCTGATAGCCGTGGCTTGCGCCCATCTCTGGAGCTCGTTTAGGTGGTGGTCTGAATCCCCTCTCCTCGCGCACCCTGAAACAATGGTCTCTTGCCTCTTAGGCAGGTCCAGACTTTTTCCCAGACTCCCTCCCAGCTAGCTGTGGTGCACTAGCCCCCTTCAGGCTGTGTTCACGCAGCCAAACCCAGTCCTCTCCCTGGGATCTGACCTCCGAAGCCCAAGCCTCAGCTCCCAGCCCCCACCCATCCCAGCCGGCGGGTGAGCAGACAAGCCTCTTGGGCTGGTGAGTGCTGGTCAGCACAGATCTTCTGTGTGGAATCTCTCTGCTTTGCCGTCTGCAACTCTGTTGCTGCGCTCTCCTCCATGGCTCTGAAGCTCCCGCCGCCAACCGCAACCCCCCCGCCCCCCGTCTCCGCCAGTGAAGGCATTTCCTAGTGTGTGGAAACTTTTCCTCCTTCACAGCTCCCTCCCAGAGGCACAGGTCCTGTCCCTATTCTTTTGTCTCTGTTTTTTCTTTTTTCTTCTGCCCTACACAGGTACTTGGGGAGTTTCTTGCCTTTTGGGAGGTCTGAGGTCTTCTACCAGCATTCAGTAGGTGTTCTGTAGGAGTTGTTCCACATGTAGATGTATTTCTGATGTATTTGTGGGGAGGAAGGTGATCTCCATGACTTACTCTTCCACCATCTTGAAGCTCCCAAACCTTCTGCCTATTTTTAAGTTGGGTTTTTTGTTTTTGATGTTGAGTTGTATGAGCTGTTTCTGTTTATATATACTGGATGTTAATCCCTTATCAGTCATATCATTTGCAAATATTTTCTCTCATTCAGTAGGTTTCTTTTCATTCTGTCAGTGGTTTCCTTTGCTGTGCAAAAACTTTTAAGTTTAATTAGATCTCATTTGTTTATTTTTGCTTTTATTTCCTTTACTTTAGGAGACAGATCCAAAAAAGCATTGCTTCAATTTATGTCAAAGAGTGTTCTGCCTAAGTTTTCCTCTAGGGGTTTTATAGTATCTGGTCTTACATTCAGGTCTTTAAGCCATTTTGAGTTTATTTTTGTGTATGTTGTTAGAACATGTTCTAATTTCATTCTTTTACATGTAGCTTTTCAGTTTTCCCAGCACCACTTATTGAAGAGACTGTCGTTTCTCCGTTATATAATCTTGCCTCTTTTGTTGTAGATTAATTGACCATAAGTGTGTGGGTTTATTTCTGGGCTTTCTATCCTGTTCCATTGATCAATGTGTTTTTGTGCCAGCACCATACTGTTTTGCTTACTGTAGCTTTGTAGCATAGTCTGAGGTCAGGGAGTATGATTCCTCCATCTCTGGTCTTCTTTCTGAAGATTGTTTTGGCTATTTGGGGTCTTTTGTGTTTCCATACAAATTTTAAAATTACTTGTTTTAGTTCTGTGAAAAATGCCATTGGTATTTTGATAGGGATTGCATTCAGTCTGTAGATTGCCTTGGGTAGTATGGTCATATTAACAATATTGATTCTTCCAATCCAAGAACATGTTATATCTTTCCATCTGTTTGTGTCATCTTCAATTTCTTTCATCAGTGTCTTATAGTTTTCAGAGTACACGTCTTTTGCCTCTTTAAATAAGTTTATTCCTAGATATTTTATTCTTTTTGATGTGATGGTGAATGGAATTGTTTCCTTAATTTCTTTCTGCTATTTCATTGTTAGTGTATAGAAATGCAACAGATTTCTGTATGTTAATTTTGTATCCTGCAACTTTACCAAATTCACTGATGACCTCTAGTAGTTTTCTGGTGGCATCTTTAGGAATTTCTATGTATAGTATCATGACATCTGCAAACAGTGACAGTTTTACTTCTTCCTTTGCAATTTGGATTCCTTTTATTTCTTTTTCTTCTCTGATTGCTGTGGCTAGGACTTCCAAAACCATGTTGAATAAAAGTGGTGAGAGTGGGCATGTTAGCTATGGGTTTGTCATATATGGCCTTTTTTATGTTGAGGTATGTTTCCTCTATGCCCACTTTCTGAAGAGTTTTTTTTTAATCATAAATGGATGTTGAATTTTATCAAGTTTTTTCTGCATCTATTGATATGATCATATGTTTTTTATTCTTCAATTTGTTAATGTGGTGTATCACACTGATTGATTTGCAGATATTGAAAAAGTCTTGCATCCTGGGATAAATGCCACTTGATCATGGTATATGAACCTTTTAATGTATTTTGGATTTGGTTTGCTAGTATTTTGTTGAGGATTTTTGCATCTACGTTCATCAGTGATATTGGCCTATAATTTTCTTTTTTTGTGATATCTTTGTCTCATTTTGGTATCAGGGTGATGGTGGCCTCATAGAATGAGTTCAGAAGTGTTCCCTTCTCATACATGTATAAACCCTGAAGACATTAGGCTAAGGAAAATAGCCAGTCACAAAAGGACAAATACTATACAATCCCATTATATGAGGTATCTAAAGTAGCCAAATTCGTAGATATGGGAAGTAGAAGGGTGGTTACCAGGAGCTGGGGGTAACAGGCAAAGAGGAACTGTTGTTTGATGGGTATAGAGTTCCAGTTCTGCAAGAGAAAACATTCCAGAGATCTGTTTCACAACAATATAAATATACTTAACACTACTGAACTGTACACTTAAACATGGTTAAGAGGGTACATTTTATGATATGTGTTTTTTTTACCATAATATAAACAAACAAACAGCCATCTTTACTTTAAAAAAAAAAAACAGATGATGCTGAACTCTCAAGCTAATAGAGGAGCTATTTATTCATTCATTTCAATATCTATAGTCCATCTGCTATGTGCTAGGCACTTTACCTAATGTTGGGGCTAGATGATGATTCAGAAATGATCCCTGCTCTCAAGAGCTTTCAGCCTAGTTGGAGACAGAGAAAAATAAACAGTGTGATATGGGCTCCACATAATAGGGATAAGTACCAGGTGCTAGGGAAACACCAAGAAGGGGCGCTTCCTCTGGTCTTGGAGCGGTGGTCAGGAAAGCCTTCCCATCTTCATGCTGGAGTAATGAAGGTAAGTATGCATTAGCCACGCAGAGGTTCAGAAGGAAAGACCAGGTGAAGCCACAGTAAGGAAGTCAGGGACAGCGAGAAACATGGTGTGACCAGAGTTTAGGGCTGGAGAGGGCTGAGGAGACGGAAAATGGAGGCCTCCTCAAAGAGTTTGGATCTTTTCTTGAGATCAATAAGAAGTCATGAAAGCTTTTTAAGGAGGGGAATCGTGTGTTCAAATTGGCATCTTAAAAGGATTATTCTGGCTGCTACAGTGAGAAACAGATTGAAGGAGAACAAGACCAGAGGCAGAAATATGAGCAAAGATTAAACAATAAGGAAGTGACAGGTGACCTTTGAGTAGAATGAGGAATGAGTGGGAGGAGAAGAAATGATGAGTTTACACAACTTGTTCTAGAAATGCGGTTTTGAACAAGAGGAGATAGTACGACAGCTGCAAGGAAATCTGAAGTGAAAGAGTGTGTGTGTGTGTGTGTGTGTGTCTGTGTGTGTGTGTGTTAGGGTGAGAGGGATAGGCATGTTGAAACACAGGGCAGAAAGGAGCTATTCCCTAAGGGGATGGGAGGGGATGGGACCAGATCTCACTTAACAGAGCTTGGGAGGAAGAGGGCAGGACTCTCTCTCTCCATTTTAACACCCCATATTATGGTTTGTTTTTATTTTGTAACAAAGAAGGGAAGTACATCCTGGAGGAGTAAATGGAGGAGGGATGGTTTAAGTGTAAAATTGAAGCTAAGAAGAACAGGACAGAGAATTGATTCTGGAAAAATGAGACTTCAGAGCAGCATGGGGCCCAGTAGAAGCTGAAGATCGTAATTCTGTTCAGTGTGTTTTATGTTTGTTTCTATGGAGCACAGCACCAAAGA
Organism: Aethalodelphis obliquidens; assembly: GCF_003676395.1. Classification (NCBI taxonomy): domain Eukaryota; kingdom Metazoa; phylum Chordata; class Mammalia; order Artiodactyla; family Delphinidae; genus Aethalodelphis; species Aethalodelphis obliquidens. The sequence goes on along the minus strand of NW_020837987.1, from coordinate 3,877,097 downwards.
TGTTTCTCTAGAACCTTATCTGGGTGCTCTGCCTGATTTCAGCCTGTGCATCTAGACTCAGAAGACCTTAAAGGGTGCCCTCTGAATTCACTACAGGTTTGGGAAAAAATACTGAAGAGATAGATACTTGTCTTACCAGAAATCAAAATAGACTATTAATTTATAGCTATTAAAACAATGTGATATTGGCCCAAGATTAGACAAAGAACCCCAAAGCTGAGACAGAAATTTAGGAGATGAAAAAGGTGGCCCTTTAAATTACTGGGAAAAGAAAGGATCAGTCAACAAATAGGAAAGTGACAGGGGCTATTTGTTAGATGCCTACCACACACTATACATGAAAGGAAGTTCTGGATGAATTGAGGGTCTAAAAAAATATATATATATATATATATATACACACACCTTTCTAAATCATTGGAGGAAAATATTTTTTATGAGCCTGGATTGCAGAAGTTTTCCTAAATAATTCATGAGACCTAGAATCCAAAGAAGAAAATATCAACAGATTTGATGACATACAAATTAAAAAACTAAAAAAAACCTCCAAAAAACCCTGTGTAATAAAAAAAAAGGAAGAAAAGAAAAAAGAAAAAGTTTAAACTAAAAGTTTAAAAGATAAGGTACAAACTAGGGGGAAATATTTGTAACTATATAATATACACAGGGTTAATATATGAGTTTCCACAACTCAAATCTACTGCTCTACATTTGTCACATTTATCATATATTGTGTCCACGTGTGTGCTGATTTATTTCCAGACTCTCTATTCTGTTCCATTAGTCTGTTTGTCTGCCCTTGTGCTAATATCACACTGTCATATTAGGGTAAAATGATAAGTTTTTACATCTAGTAATATAAATTCTCCAAAATCATTCTTCAAAATACAAAGTGAAAAATTGGTGATAATGTTATTTTTCTTAAATTTGATGGGTACATACTCTGATATTTGTTATATCAATAGCTATTTATAACTCATATTTTACAAATATTAATTTGTAGCTGCTTAATACTCAATAACCCTATAGCAGAAAAAAACCTTTTATGTGCTTACTATAGTAACAGCATTAAATTTTATAGAGTTAAAAGTTAAAAACAAAAGGTGAAAATGTACAAAACCACATTTTCAGTGGGATAGTTTAATATACCTTTATTCTTTGACAGGCCAAGGAAAAATGCATGGAATTGAAGGGACCCCCATGGTGAAATAGCAGACAAAAACTCCAAAACAGCTATTATAAATATGTTCAAAGAATGAAAAGAAGCCATACGTAAAGAATTAAAGGAAAGGATAACATTGTCTCATCAAATAGAGAACATCAACAAACAGATAAAATTACTTAAACAGCAACAGAGAAATTCTGGAGCTGAAAAGTAAAATAATTAAAATAAAAACTTCACTAGAGAGGCTCAACAAAAGATTTCCACTGGCAGAAATAAAATCAGTGAAATTGAAGATAGGTCAGTATTGATTATCCTATCAGAAGTACAGAGTAAAAAATAAAATAAAATAAAGAAGAAAAACTAACAGAGCCTCAGAAAAATGTGACACACCATTATATGTGTGTGTATGCCAAGAAGCTTAACCAACTCCAAGCATGATAAAGAAAGAGATTCACACTCACACATATCATAGTTAAAATGTTTTAAGACAAAGATAAAATCATGAAAGCAGCAAAAGAAAACAACTCATCACACACAGACTCCCTAGTAAGATTAACAGCAGACTTTTCATAAGAAACAATGGAGAGCAGAAGGCACTGAGATGATATATTCAAAGTGCTGACAGTAAAATATTGTCAAACACGAATCTTATACCCAGTAAAATTATCTCTAAAAAAATGAAGACAAAAGAAAGACATTCCCAGATAAACAAAACCTGAGAGAATTTATTGATAGCACGCTTGTATGGCAAGAAATATTCAGGCAGAGAGCAAGTGACCCCAGACAGTAATTTGAATACACACACACACACACACACACTCAGAGAGTGCTGGTAAAGGTAATTATGTAGTAATTTCAAAACAATACATAATTGTATATTTCTTCTCCTGTGTTCCCTAAACTGAATTATAAAACAATGTGAATATAATTGTATTGTTGGGTTTATAACATACAGACATACAATATATTTGACAATAACATTACCTAGAAGGAAGGTGGTAGCAAAGTATACTGGGGTAAGGCAACATACAAGGTGACAACCCAAATCTGTAGTAATAAATGAATAGAAAAGAAAGGGTAAGAAGGTAATATAACAGCTCTATAAATATATACTTGCTTACCTTTCTTCTCTGTTCCTTTAAAATATATGATACTACATAAAGTTAATTATAATAATGTATTGTTGGGTTTTAACATATAAAGTGTAAAAAATTAATAATCATAAACCTCAATTAAATAGTGTCGATAGACCAGAAGGGGGAGCTCTCATGCCCTGTGACAATAGCAGAGCCCAACAGGAAGGACAAAGACTCCTCTTCTTTCCTGGCAAGGACTCAGCCAATGAAGAGGCATGGACTCTCTGTTTACTAGAGCACTCCCAACTTCCTTTTCCCCTCTATAAAGATGTTCTTCTTTCCTTGCTGTGTGGGGACTTGCATGTGGCTTGCCATGGCTGCAGACCCCGAATTGCAATTCTCTGCTGATCTCAAATAAACTCATCTTTGCTGAAGAAATATCTAGCAGTCTATCTTAGGTCAAAAAAAGACATAACATTTATAACAATAATTGCATAAAGAGGAGATGGAGTGGAGCTTTTTAAGAGTAAGGTTTCTATATTTAACTAGAACTAAATCATTACAAATCTGAAGTTGATTTTGATAAATTAGGCTAAAATTAGAATATGGTAATTTTTGTACAACTCTGTGAGTATACCAAAAAACACTGAATTGTATACCTTAAGTCAGTAAATTGTATGGTATGTTAATTATACCTCAATAAATGTGTTATTTTAAAAAGACATGGAAGATCTGAATAATAACATATAACTCTGAACTAATAGATAAAATATATCAATTGGCCAAAGAACATGCATTCTTTCCAAATGCCCATGGAATATTCACACACACACACACACACACACACTCACACACACACACACAAATTTACATTAGGCAATAAAAGAAATGTGAATATATTCCCCAAAAACAGAACTTCCAGTGTCCACAATGCAATAAAACTAAATGATAAATAAAAAGGATCAACACAATAATCAAACTTATAAATCAAAATCAAACAGTCTTTAAGAACCTTTTGGATGTAACATATCTTTGGATATAATAAAAATGGCAATTTCACTTATGCTTAGAAAATAATTATAGAAAAGTACATATTAAACTTTGAGAATATAGATCTAGTTACTCGGGAAAATTCAGTTTTAAAGGCTTGTATTATTGGAAAAGAATAAAGGGGCGATCATTCGGTTCTGAGAAGTAGAAGGGGGATTTCTTTATCTGAAATATGATATTTATGAAGTTGCTCAGGGAATCTGAAGTAATCATAACATGGAAATATGAATGGCCATGGTAAAAGGGTTGGCCATGGTTAAAATAAACCCTCACTTACACATCTCCTGACCCAACAAGGGAGCCATTTTGCCTTTCATGTTACCATTTTGAGGGGTCAGTGTCTTCTTGGCAATGGAATGGGATATACATACAACAGATCTACCACAAAGTGAAATTGAGAAAAAAACAAAGTGGCCAGATTTCAAACAGTCTGTGTAAGTCATATTGATTGTTTGTATCACAAGCAAAGCCATTGTCAGAGGTGGATGGGGCATGATTCAGACAGGTTAACAACTGAGGAAGGGAAATCAATGGATAAAGGGTACTGACATGAAAGAGAATGAGTTAAGGAGCAAAGGGAGTCTCTTGGGATAATTAATAAAGTCACCTTCTTTGTCCTCACACTGTGACAGTCTAAAGGGAAATCCACAGAGTGTCAGCACACATCATAAACAAAACCTCCCCCAGCACCACCTGACTCATTCTTTGTTCATTGTAAGAACTGTTCATGACTGCAATTATAACCCATTTTCTGAAATATAAAATAAAACTTTTTGTAATGCTTGTTTAATTTTCAAGGCAAAGCCCTAATCATATCTTTTCTTCCCTGTCATGTGAAATTTTGGCTCCTGTTTTAAATGGATTCACTACAATTCCCTTTTTTTTTGGTACTATTTTTCCTAGAATAATGAGCACCCACCCTCAGCCCCTGCCACACACACACACAAATTAATCTTTCACCAGCAATTGGTTCCTTAGCATGAATTTCTTTTTCTGGTGGCTGAAAAGGTGAAGGCAAAAAGCTGGGGGCATTTTGGAACTAGTGGAGCAACTCAAGAGATGGAGCTGGTGCTGGAAGAGTCCTCTTCGTCTGGGGCACACAATGCCAACTTCAGTTTTGTCTGGCATATAGGGCACCGGAAAACGGAAGATTAGCCCTAGACAAGTCACAGACCCTGCTGACAGAACTGCAGTAATTCTCAGACATTCAGGTCCAAACGCCGATTTCCCTTGAATCATCAATGAAAACTGTGCGGAAGTCCGTCTTTTGGCCTGCTCGGTCCAGCTTTGCTGTTAATACACCTTAGTTCAGCCACGCACCTCTCTCTTACCTCACACAGGGCGTCCTCCTCCGAAGAAACCAGCTTCTCTTGATCATAGCTGATACCTGTAGGAAACAGGGCAACAGTACCTGAGCCCCACAGGGATGCTCTCTTGCCTTTTAGAAACCACTTGAGTCACACATGAACGTTATCATTGAACTGGTCCCCAGGATCGGTGTCCAGGCTTTGGACTGACAAGCAGTCTTTTTTCCCTGGAGTGGTGAATTCCAAACTTCTGTGTGAAAGAAAACACGCATCTGATGGGGCACGTGGCATGTCATGGCCTGCTCTAGCACTTATTTTTGTATTTGCACGGTAGACCTACATACCACTACTCAACTGTGACTCTGATAAGACTTGTGGTATTTCTTTAAAACGTGGTGTAATACGTCTTTATATGGGGAAATAGAAAGGGGTTGGTCTCAGCAATGATTGACGTGTGGCTGCCACATTTGATCTTTTGCTTCACTACAGGTAACCTAAATAGCTTTTCCAAGAGAAGTTTCAGGGTCAAGTATTTTTTTCTTTTCTCCTATGTGTTAAAGTTTATCAGTGCGTGGAAAAGTAAAGTTTTTAGGTTAAATGCGAGAATGAATCATAAACTCTCTGTTCATTTTTGGATGTACACATGAGGCAGTAACTCAACTCCAAGTGAATGCCACTGGGCAAGGGTTATTGTCTCTAGTGGCCGAAGGTGACTGACCCTCAGCTTCCTGTTGATCATAAACTGAAAGAAACTCACCACCCAGCCTTGGCGGGTTTGTTCATCCATGGATTTCTGAGCCACACCATCCCTGGGATCCTTCCCCCATGGCTCTTCCCAGCTGTGGGATTTTCTAATTTAATTTCTGGTACAAAGCTGCTAATGTGATTGGTTAACCTGACTTGTGTAGTTTCGCTTCAAGGAACTACCTCAGGATTTAAAATGTTTTACATCAGATATTGAATATTTAATGCATGACTAAATTGATGAGTCACTAATAAACACACATAACTTGATCTCCCTCTGGGACTGCACCTTCCCTTCTTGTAATTCACCCCGTACATATATCTGTCATGGGCCAAAAGGGTGTGTGCAATTATTTCAGTGTGGGAGAATCTCAGATGATTAGCTACAACCACAATGTTTTGAAGGTATGACTGTTGTGGGCACAGCCAGATAATTAATTAGATTTGAACAGTCTGTGGGCCAGTGTCTGTTCTTGAAATTAACTGAAGCCCTTCCAAAACGAAAAAAGGATTACTTATGTCCTTTAGAACATAAATCAAAAAGCTTTAAAATGTTTCAATAATTCTTAAAAAATGTCAGTAATTGCCCTAGTTCCCTATACTTAAAGGGATTTATTGAGTTATTTTCCCATGACAACTTTTAAATGAAAAACTCCGAGTTGAAAAGAAAAAGGAACTGGAATAATTGGCTTTGGTGAATTCAAGTTCCAGTTCTGCACCGTAACTATGGAAGAGAGTTTAAAGGGACAGGTGTGCTCTAAAAATATACTCTGTGAATTAGCCAGTCGCACTGTGGAAGATAATGAACAGTGCTGAGAGGTTCAGCATTCACCCAGTAAGTGGGTTATCCTAGGCTTAATTCTTTCATCGTTTCAGGACCAGGCATGGTGCTGTGGTTTTGCAGCTGAGATCTTGCCGACGTTCTGAGCCAAAATACAGGGAAGCCTCTCCCTGCATCATCCCACAGAGCAAAACCAGCAGGGCATCCAGTGCTCTGGCATCACCCTCCTCCACACCTCAGCCAAAGCCCCCTCTACCTGGATGGCCCGACGTCTCCCGTGACTCCATGACTCCTGGTGGCTTCTTGTGTGATTACTAAGCTTTAGGTAACTTCAGAGGAATGAAGAAAGCACTGAATTTCTCAACTTCATTAGGTAAGCATCACTCTTCAGCCTGTGGAGAAAGCGTCGGAGCAGGTAAACAACAATTTCCTAAAAGCAGATTTCACTTTCTGATTCAGTGATGATTGTCCCTAGAAAGTTTGTTTTTAGTGTTTTGGTTTTTTTTTTTCCATGAACTATATATCCATCAATGTGAAATGCAGGGGTAAAGGGTAAAGTAAAAGATATTTTTTCCGGTAAACACTGGACAATAAATTTAGAACTGTATCAACTACTGGAAGGTTTACGGGAAGCTCTTGTGGGCGCTCAGACCTGATGGGAGACAAACCTGCTCTCAGGGACATGTGTCACTTCCTCATCCCTGGAGCAGCCCAATCAGGATGTGGCTGCTTCAATCTGGCCTCTGTCCACCACAGTCTTTACTGCCAGCAGATGGTCCGCCATCCTTGCGTCATTCACTCAAGATCCAAGGTCACGGCAAATATAAAAGGAGACTTCCCTGGTGGTCCAGTGGTTCAGACTCCGCTTCCACTGCAGGGAGCGCAGGTTCGATCCCTGGTCGGGGAACTAAGATCCTGCATGTCGCTTGTAGCAGCCAAAAAATATTAAAATAAATAAATTAAGTTTATAAAAGATCCAAGGTCACGGGCAACTGGCCTGCAATTGGCCGAGTGTGGGTCCCATGCCTCCCCACTTCCCCCCATCATTGGAGAGAGGAAGCATTTGCCTCTCCAGCTTCCACAGAGGCTGGAATGCGAGTGAGGCAGCAACCTATAGTTACCCCTGTGCTGAGATCACGCGGTAGGGGAAAGGTCACTTCCGCTGAGAAATGAGGTACACTGTGAGTCCGGATAGCAGCTGGGCAGCCAGACCCAGACAGCAGCCCCGACCTGACTGAGAAGGCAGACGGCCAGCCTGTGCTTGGGCTCTAGGAGCCGAGCCCAGGAGGGCTTCTTCCACTTCAGCGCTCCCACAGCACCTGCGTGGATCCTACTCATCACGTCACATCCTCTGCCCGGGTTTCATGAGTATCTCCCAGCGAGATGGCAAGCTTCTTACAGCAATCTCCAAGGAAGCTGACACAGTGCTATGAACATAACAATTACTCGAAACATATGTGTTGACTAAGAATATTGAAACCAATGACATATGTGAGTATCTCATAAAGTCACATTACGCTGTTTTCTGGAGAACTAGCACAGTGTCTGTGGGGTTGAGTAAGCCCATGTTCTCATCTGAGATCCGTGTGACCTTGAGCCAGTTATTTCTCCTTTCTGGGCCTCAGTTTCCTCATCTACGGATGTGGATGATAATACCTACCTTAAAAGCTTGTTGGGAAAATTAGAGGCAATATAGGCAAAACATCTGGCACATACCAGGCATCCAACATACAAGTTTTAACAATTGTAATTAGATATGGACTTTTCATGTGCTGTTCCTTAAACAGACACTTCATGCCTTGATTAAGGACAAATATGTTTTGTCTTTAAGTTCTCCTTTAGAGAATCTTCGATTAACCCCCAATTTGCTTTACATCATAGAGTACATGTGTGTGACATACATACTTTTTTTTAATTTCCAGGAGTTTTAGACCTTGATATTAGAAGATTAGCATTCATTCATAATTTGCTTTAAAACGCTATGATGAAAAGAGATAGTGCAACCCAATTCTGTCTGGAAAATATGTTGCAGTATCTTTTTGGATAACAGCAAAGACGTTTTAATCAAAAATTGTAGTGTGATTTGAGGCAAGAAGGTGAAAAGGCTTGGCACCTGGTTAATTAAGGTGCTGAATTTTCAAATTGTCAACAACTATTGAGTGCTCACTGTGTGCAGGGGATGGTCCCCAGCATTTAGTATGCACTGGGGAACAAACCAGAGGGAGATCCCTGCCTTCCTGGTGTCACCTTCTAGCAGGGGGAGACAGACCACCAACAATAGACAGAAAACAGAGTTAAACTGAACACTATATTAAAAGGTGGGGGGAAAGTGGAGGGGAGGGCAGTGGAGGAGTGTAAGGAGGACTGGGCATAGGATTGAGTGCATCTAAATAGGATGGCTTGGGTGAGGTGCCCCACGTGGGAGTAGACTTAGAGAGTCCAAGAGAATCAAAGCCCCCAAAATGTGCCGTGAGAACAAAATGATCTAGAATGGTTTTCTACAGGTGTCCCATTACTCTGAAAACTGACAGGTTCGGTTTTTTTTTTTTCTCTTAGGACATTGTATGGTAGATGTAATCACAGTCATTCTTTTGGAAAATGTCTCTGCCCCTCATCCCCACCCTTCTTTTCAAGCATTATATATAGGATATGTGCTCAGAGAGGCAGCCAGATGTATGCTAGGGAAAAAAGTAAGTTCCTTTCGCTTAACAAGACATTTGTTCCTGCAGGGAAATATTTTTTTGATTTGAAATTTAAGTGAAACCCACTCAAATTTCATACTTAGTGAATTATTCTTTTTAAAGGGGCCTATCGATCCAAAACAGGTCCAAACAAGAGTGAGTGGGATACACCTGGGAATAGAGTGTGTACTGTTGTATATGGGTTTAGTAACCACCACACCTATTTCCAAAAGCTCCCTTGAGACAGGATTTTGTTCTCCTGAGCCTAGAAGACCAAAAGGGTCATGGCACTGGGCCAGCGAGTCACCAGGGTAGGAGGAAATCCCCACCTGCAATTACTGGGATATTCATAAAACTGAGACTGTCATAAAAAAAATTCAGGTTTTGGTACAGAGTTCTCCCAGAACCACATGAAGTACACAGATGCCAAATCTTCAGAGTTCCAAGGGTAGCTCTCCAGTTAGCTCAATTTTTTTTTCCTGTTACATCTAAACTAGAGGAGTCCAAACCTGCAGCTCTGAGTGCTCTGCCCCATGGGATATGGAAGAGGAGGGGAAACCTTGCCTTTGATTACTGGTCTCCATGATATCCAGGCAGAGAGAGGAGAAGAGAGGGGTTTGGGAATGGTCACTGCAAACTCAGCTAGCTTTGGGACAACGAATGCCCCAGTTCAGCTAAATAATCAGTTGGGAACGAAGAAACGAAGTCCTTAAGAGGGACCTGTGCTGAAAATTCATTTTTGATCCTTCTGGGATCAAGACAGTGTCTGGGTAAATTTGCTGGACTCTCTTCTTGTTCTGTTTAAGCAAGTTGTTTTCTCTTCTGAATCCCTTCTGAATTCCATAATAAAAAGCAGTCCCTTATCTAAGCTCCTCTTTCTAAGAATAGTCAATGTAATGTTCTTTTGACCATGGGAACTGTAGTCTTTAGCGAGAAGTTTTCCAAACTGTTGCTGAGGAGCTGTGTTACAAATGCAGTCAGCAGCTCGGAGAGAATAATGCCCATTTGTTATTTGTTACCTCCTACCTGGCATGGACAGACAATAGGGACATTGCAATTTCCTGGCCGAGGTGGTGGTTTAAAAATCAATTGCAGGGCTTCCCTGGTGGCGCAGTGGTTGAGAGCCTGCCTGCCAGTGCAGGGGACACGGGTTCAAGCCCTGGTCTGGGAAGATCCCACATGCTGCACAGCAACTGGGCCCGTGAGCCACAATTACTGAGCCTGCGCGTCTGGAGCCTGTGCTCCACAACAAGAGAGGCCGCGGTAGTGAGAGGCCCGTGCACCGCGATGAAGAGCGGCCCCCACTTGCCGCAACTAGAGAAAGCCCTCGCACAGAAATGAAGACCCAACACAGCAATCAATCAATCAGTCAATCAATAAATAAATATTAAAAAAAAATCAATTGCAGACCAGTATCAGGCTGGCCTGAGGTGCTTTGCTTTCTTTAATGAACTGAGCTACTGAGGAAAGTTGCACAAAGTGAAGACGCAGATCAAGGGACAGAAGCCCCCTCGTGGTTCCCTACCCCCAGTCACTAACCTACTTCTTCCAGCACCATGCAGTAGTTTGCCTAGTTCTGAACTTGAAGTTAATGCAATTCTATAGATTGTACAGAATGTACGTTTTCATATCTGGCTCCGTTCACTCGACATCATGTTCATGAGATTCAGCTATGTTGGGAGTAGCAATAGATCATTTTTCTATAGAATTCTATTGCATGAATATACCAACATTTATCTATCCACTTATCCACTGGGGATATTTGGTTTGTTTCCAGTTGAAGCGGTTATGAAGGTCTCCATAAACATTCTTGTACATGTCTTTTGATGTACAAATGTCTGTGTTTCTGTTGTATATCCACCTAGAAATGAATCATCCCTGGGGCACAGGATGCATGTCTGCTCCACTTCAGTACATATTGTCCAACCATTTTCCAGAGCAGTGACATCGATTTATATTTCCAGTATGTGAGAGGTCCAGTTGCTCCAGGTTATGGGCTGAATTATATCTTCCTAAAAGTCATATGTTGAGGTCCTAACTCCCAGCACTTTAGAATGTGACTGTATTTGGATATAGGGTCTTTAAAAAGGTAATTAAATAAGGTCATCAGGGTGGCCCATTTGTCCAATGACTGCTGTCCTTAGAAGAAGAGGAAATTAGGACACAAATACACACAGAGGAAGGACCATGTGAAGACACAGGGAGAAGATGGTCACCCACGAGCCAAGGAGAAAGGCCTTCAGAAGAAACCAACGCTGCTGACACCTTGATCTTGGACTTCTAGCCTCCAGGATTGTGAGGAAATGAATTTCTGTTGTTTAATCCACCCAGTCTCTGGTACTTTGTTACAGCAGCCCCAGCAAACCAAAGCACTCCCCCCGACACCTTCACCAACACGTGGTATTATCAATCATTTTCGTTTGAGCCATTCTGGTTGGAGGGTGCAGTGGTAGTTCATTGTTCTATTAATTTGCATCTCCCTGAGACCTCATGAAATAGAGCAAATTTTTCTATGTTTATTGACCATTTGGAGATCCTCTTTGCTGAACTGCCAGTTCAAGTCTTCTATTGGGATGTGTTTAAGTCCTTTGTCAGACATATGTCAGCAAATGTCATCTCCCATTCTGTGGCTTGTCTTATTATTCTTTTAGTAATGTCTTTTGATGAGCAGAAGTTCATAATTTTAATGTAATCTAATTTATCAATCTTTTTCTTTATATTTTGTGTTCTATTTTAAAAAGCTTTACCTCATGGTAATGTAGATTTTCTCCTGTATTTTCTCCTAGAAGCATTGTCTAACTTTCACATCTAGATCACTGATATGAGAGGAATTCTTTTTTTTTTTTAAGATCTACAGCACGTGGATTATTTTATTTTATTTTATTTTTTTGGCCGCGTTGGGTTTTTGTTGCTGCGCACGGGCTTTCTCTAGTTGCGGCGAGTGGGAGCTACTCTTTGTTGCGGTGCTCAGGCTTCTCATTGCGGCAGCTTGTCTTGTTGTGGAGCACGGGCTGTAGGCACGCAGGCTTCAGTAGCTGCAGCACGCAGGCTCAGTAGTTGTGGCACACAGGCTTAGTTGCTCTGCGGCATGTGGGATCTTCCCGGAGCAGGGCTCGAAACCGTGTCCTCTGCATTGGCAGGCGGATTCTTAACCACTGTGCCACCAGGGAAGTCCAGGACTTCATTTTTATGAATGATCTGAGGTAGTGGTCAAGATTCATTTTTTTCCCCCTGAAGATATCCAGCTGATCTAGCACCATTTATTGAAAAAGCCATCCTTTCCTTACTGTTCTGCATTTGCATCTTTATAATAAAGTATCTATATGTGTGTGGATTTATTTCCAGACTCTCTGTTCTGTTCATTGGTCTATCTTTGTGCTAATATCACACTGTCACATTATTTTAACATTATGGTAAGTCTTAACGTCTGGCAGAATAAATCCTCCAAATTCATTCATTCTTCTTCCAGGCTGTCTCTGCTATTTTTAGCACTTTGTATTACATAAATTTAGAATCAGCTTGCCAAGTTTCTATACATCTACTGGGAGTTTTATTTGGACTGCTTTGAATTTGGAGAGAATTGACATTTACAAAATTGAGTGTTCCAGTTCATGAACATGGCATATCCCTACATTGACTTAGATTTTTTTTTATCTCAATAATGACTTTTTACTGTCACTGCAGAAGTCTTCTATACCTTTCATTTGATATATACCTAATTATTGGCTATTTTATACTATTATAAATGTCACTTGTCTTTTACAATTTTATTGTCTAATTGTCTGTTGCTGAACATAGAAATATAACTAATTTTTGAAATTCTTTTTTCAAAAATATTATTTATTTAGGCTGTGCTGGGTCTTAGTTGCAGCATGCGGGATCTGTACTTGCGGCATACTGGCTTCTTAGTTACAGCATGCAGACTTCTTAGTTGCGGCATGCATGCGGGATCTAGTTCCTGGACCAGGGACTGAATCCAGCCCCCTGCATTGGAAGTACAGAGTTCTACCCACTGGACCATGAGGGAAGTCCCATAATTAAATTTTGTTTGTCGATTTCACATCCCATAACCTTGTCACACTTATTTATTGATCTTAACAATTTATCCGTGATTCTTTGGGTTTCCTGTGAATACGATCATATTGTTTGTAAATAATAGCAGTTTTATTTCTTCCTTTTTAATCCTTACGCCTTTTGTTTGCTTTTCTTGCTTTTTTTGCGTTGCTTAGGCCCTCTAGCACAATGTTGAATATAAGTGGTGATGGCCATTACACAGATGGTCCCTGACTTACCATGGCTCCACTTACGATGTTTCTACTTTATGAAAGTGTGAAAGGGATATGCATTCAGCAGAAACCGTAGTTTGAATTTTGATCTTTTCCCAGGCTGGCGATGTGTGGTTAGACATTCTTTTGTCATGCTGGGCAGCATCAGTGCAATCCAAGGGTCATCCCTGTCAGCCATGCAATCACAAGGATAAACAACCAATACACTTACAACCATTCCGTACCCATACAATCATTCTGTTTTTCACTTTCAGTACAAGTGTTCAATAAATTACATGAGATACTCCACATTTTATTATAAAATAGGCTTTTTGTTAGATGATTTTGCCCAACTGTAGGCTAATATAAGTGTTCTGAGCATGTTTTAGGTCGGCTCAGCTAAGCTTCGATGGTAGGTTTGGTATTTTAAATGCATTTTCAACTTATGATATTTTCAACTTACAATGGGTTTATTAGGATGTAATCTCATTATAAGTTGAGGAAGATCTGTATTCTTCTCGTTACCAATTTCTGATAGTGATTTCAGTATTTCACTTTTCTGCAGGTATTTTTAGATACCCTGCAAAAGGATGTTTCCATGTTTTTATTAGTTTGCTAAGAATCTTTACAAAGAGTGTATTGAATTTTATTATACGATTCTTCCGCATCTATTGATATGATCCCATGAGTTTCTCCTTTAGTGATTGTGTGAAATTATATCAGTTGATTAAACCAATCTTTTATTTCTTGGTCTTTGTATAGTATAATGCTGGATTTAGTTTAATAATGTTTTGTTTAGGATTTTTACATCTAAATTCATGGGAGAGATTGGCTTATACTTTTCTTATAATATCCTTGTCAGTTCTAGGATCAAGGTTATTTTGTCCTCATAAAACAAGTTGGGAAGTGCTCCCTCTTTAAGTAGTCCCCGAAAAATAAATATTTATTCTCCTTGAATGGTTAGCAAAATTCACTAGTGAAGCCATCTGGACTTGGAGTTTTCTTTGTGGGATGGTTTTAATCATGGATTCAATTTATTAAATAGATGTAAGTTTATTCAGATTTTTCTGTTTCTGCTTTTGTCACTTTTGGTAGGTTGTGGGGTTTTTTTCCTAAATTTCATTGGCATAAAAATTTTTATCTTCTTATCTTGCGGTACGCTGGCCTCTCACTTTTGTGGCCTCTCCCGTTGCGGAGCACAGGCTCTGGACGCGCAGGCTCAGCGGCCATGGCTCACGGGCCCAGCCGCTCTGCGGCATGTGGGATCTTCCCGGACCGGGGCACGAACCCGCGTCCCCTGTATCGGCAGGTAGACTCTTAACCACTGCGCCACCAGGGAAGCCCTCTTCTTGTCTTTTCAATGTCTGAAGATTGGCTGTGACATCCTCTTTGTCGGTCTTATAATGGTAATTTGTGATTTTTCTCTCTTTTCTGATAAGTCTCACTAGGAGTTTATAGATTTCAATACTCTTTTCAAAGAACTAATTTTTGTCTTCGTTTCTTTAATATACATTTGTTTTTAATTTCACTGGTTTCTATTCTAATCTTTATTTTTTCCTTCCTTCCACTTTCTTTGGGTTTATATACTTGCTGTTCTTTTTCTAGTATTTGAAATGGATACTTACATTGTGGATTTTCATCCTTCTTTTCTTTATTTTTGTTTTTTTAAAACGTTTTTATTTTTTTAATATTCTTTTTAAAAATATTTATTCAGGTATTTATTATTTCTTTTTTTCTTTCTTTTTTTTGGCCACACCGCACAGCTTGCGGGATCTTAGTTCCCTGACTAGGCATCAAACCGCGGGCCCATGGCAGTGAAAGTCCAGCCCTAACCACTAGACCACCAGGGAATTCCCTCAGCCTTCTTTTTAACATAAACGTTTAAGGTATAAAAAACAGTTTTATCTGCATCCAATACTTTCATGGTCATATTTTGATTATCATTCAGTTCAAAATATTTTCTAACTTTTATTGCAATTTCTTCTTTCACTCATTAGATTTTTGAAGTGTTTCTTAATTTCCGGAACTGGGGATTTGGGGTGTTTTGTGTTTTTTTTTGTTTTTTAATTATTGATTTCTAGCTTAATTATATTATAATAAGAAAACATATTCTGTATGATTTTAGTTCTTTAAAATTTGTCCAGATTTGCTTTATGGCCCCAAATCTGGCCAATTTTGGTGAATGTTATAGTATTCTTGAAAAGAATGTGTACTCTGCAGATGTTGGGAGCAATATTTATATGTGTTAATTGGATTAAGTTTGTTATTTTTGTTTACATCTTATATATCCTTATTGGTTCTGTGCATCCTATCAGTTACTGAGAGAGATGCACTAAACATTTCTCACGATGAATGTGAATTTGTCTCTTTCACCTTCTAGTTCTGCTCATTTGCCTTATACATAGTGAGGCTGTGTTATTAGATGCATATAAATTTAAATTGTCATATCGTCTTGGTGATTGACTCCTTTCTCATTATCCTTCTTTAGCCCTAGTAATGCTTCCTGTCTTAACATATATATATATATATATATATATATATATTTTTTTTTTTTTTTTTTTTTTGCGGTACACGGGCCTCTCACTGCTGTGGCCTCTCCCATTGTGGAGCACAGGCTCCGGACGCGCAGGCTCAGCGGCCACGGCTCACGGGCCCAGCCGCCCCGCGGCATGTGGGATCTTCCCGGACTGGGGCACGAACCCACGTCACCTGCATCGACAGGCGGACTCTCAACCACTGCGCCACCAGGGAAGCCCATCTTAACGTATATTTTGTCTGACATTTATATAGCTGCACCCACTTTGTTTTGGTTGATGTTTGTGCTGTCTATATTTCCCATCTTTTTATTTTCAGCTGTTCTGTATCCTATATTGAAAGTGTCTTGTAAGCAACATTTAGTTGTATTGTGCTTTATTACTTAATCTGCTAATCTTTGTCTTTTAATTGGAATATTTCATCATTTTACATTTGCACAATTAACGATACATCAAGATTAAAAGCTACCATCTTAGTATTTGTTTTCAATTCTTTCCATTCTCCTATGTTCATTTTTTCAACTTTTTAACATTTTTGGATTAACAGGTCATTTTTATCAATCCTTTTTCTCCCTCTACTAACTTGTCAAATCCACATTATTTTACTCTTTAAAATCTGGAGATTACAATATGCATCTTCTATTTATTAGAGCCTAATGTAAATTAGTACATTTATTTCTTCCTGGATGATTAAAACTAAATTTTTAATTTTTTAACTCCCTTTTTTTCCAGTAGTGGATGCTTTCTATGCCCCACCTAAACCCCTTTGGCACCATTTCCATGCATGTTGGCACAACTGACAACTCCCAACATCTGTGACCCAACTTGGCCTGAGGGCTTCTTTGGATGCTGAGTGCCAAGCAGGCTAGAAGTGCCTAGAAATTTAAAACTCCCTGAAGAGCAGTCCTCAACAAATTACTGATCAGAAATGGTGAATAAATATCCCGGCTTCTTTGCCCTTCAGGTGGGATTAACTCTGAGGTGCCTGATCTCCTCTGGTCCCACAGTTTCCAAGCAGGATTAAGCTCCAGTTACCCCTGGTGATACTTTGCTAGATTATACACACTTCATTGGTTCTCTCCCTACCCGACCTCACTTCACCAGTCCCATACTGATATTATCTGGGTTAACTCCCCAAATAAGTGATTTGAACTCAGATCTTTGTTTCAGGGGCTGCTGTGGTAAACTCCCTTTCCACCATTTGTGATATTGCTGTCATATATTCTTTTATTCTGTGTGTCTATAAGATTCATAAGACGTTATCTTGGTGGGTTTCTTTGCCACACAGCACGGCATGTGGGATCTTAGTTCCCCAACCGGGGATCAAACCTGTGCCCCCTTGCAATGGAAGCGCAGAGTCTTAACCACTGGACCACCAGGGAAGTCCCCGTAAGTCATTATTTTTGTTTTATGCAAATCAGTATTCACTTAGATTTACACACACATTTTCTCTTTCTGCCACTCTTTAATCCTTCCTGAATTTCCGCCCTTAACTCTGGAATAGTTTTTCTTATGCTTGAATAACTCCTTTTAGCATTTCTTCTAGAGTGAGTATACAAGCAACTAATTCTCTCTAAGTGTTATTCTTTGTCTAAACATTTCTTCATTTTACCGTCATTTCTGAAGCGTATTTTCTCTGGATCTGGAATTCCAGGCTGGCCATTATTTTCTTTCAGCACATTAAAGATCTTATTCAGTTTTCTTCTGCCTTCTATCCTTTCTATCAAACACTCAGCTATCAATTTCATTGTTTCTTTTGGAGAGAATTAGCCTTTTTTCTCTAGATACTTTTAAGATTTCTCTTTGTTTTAAATTTAACATCTTCACTAAGATGTACCTAGCTGTGGCTTTCTTTGTATATATCTAGCTTGGGATTCATTTCTCTCTTTCCTCTTGTTCTGGGACCCCAAGTATATGATGTTGAACATTCTTCACATGTCTTTTACATTATTTTCTGTATTTCCCATTTTTTCTCTCTCCTCATACACATAAAATTAACAACCACAAGTACACCCCTTGTCAACTTGGCACCCACAAGGATCTCTTAAACCATACTTTAGCTCCAAATAAAAACAATAACAAGGTCATAGTTCCACCTTATATGATACAACAATTCTGCATACAACTACAAACACACAAAAAACTAAAAACCTCCTTCCCCAGAAGAGGAGGTAAAGTCCTTGAGCGATGCTTGCTCTTCTCCTTGATAACCTTTAGCTTAAAATATGATTTAAAATAAAGAGGAAATACTCATGGTAATTACAGTCCTCATTTCTGCACTGGCCATGTGGCAGTAGCTGGTATTTATAACTACCTTCCTCTGCTGCACTTTTTGTATTCCTTCTGCCGTCGGCAAGCACCTCAGCTGGGCATGGTTCTTTAGCTGGTCGGGTGACCCAAACATTTTATTCCTGAAGGGTCTGGGCCATTGGTAGTCCGACCTGATTTGGGTTGTTGTATTTTTCCATTGACCTTGATCACAGGTCATGGTAATACTAAGAGATGCCTTAAGGGATCTCCTGTATTCCAGACATTTCTTCCTTACCTCTGCTGTGGAGTAGCAGTCCAATGTCCCCTTGGTAGTCAGGATTGATCACCCCAGCCAACACAAGTGCAGTCATTCCTTTCTTTACCTGTTGATTCAGAGACGTGAGGAGTCCAAAACGACCAGGTGGAATCATTGTTGTGTCTCCTGGTAGAAGCATTCCTCCCATGGAACTAAGACGTCTCGGCCAGCAGAGCATACACTTGCAGGAGCAGGAGACAAACATTTTGCTAGTGGGTCACCAGGGGTAATAGTGAGTGGTGCCACTCCCATTTCCTCTCCTTGATTCCTGGACCTGTGAATCCGGGCTATGGGGGAAACAGCACCATATTTTGGATGTTGATTCAAAGCATTTACACCCTTGAGAACCTTGCCCCAACATCGTAAGATACTGCCACCTAGCTAGTGCTGTATTTCAGTCTTCAAAAGGCCGGTCCACCATTCTATCAAACCAGCTGCTTCAGGATGGTGGGAAACATGGTAAGACCAGTGAAATCCATGAGCATGGGCCCATTGCCACACTGCTTTTGCTTTGAAGTGAGTTCCTAGATCAGAAGCAGTGCTGTGTGAATGATGAATAAGATATTCTGTTAGTCCACAGATAGTAGTTTGGGCCGAAGCATCGTGTGCAGGGGATGAAAATCCATTTCCAGAGACAGTGTCTATTTTAGTAAGAACGAAACATCGCCCCTTACATGATGGAAGCAGTTCAGTGCAATCAACCTGCCATCAGGTAGCTGGCTGATCACCCCGGGGAATAGTGCCATACCCAGGACTGAGTGTTGGTCTCCTAGCAGATTGGGCAGTCAGTGGTGGCAGTAGCTAGTCTGGCCTTGGTGAGTGGAAGCCCATGTCACTGAGCCCATGCAGAACTCCATCCCTGCCACCGTGACTACTTTGTTCAAGAGCCCATTGGGTGATGGCAAGGAGTGGCTAGGGGTCTCCAGAGGCTGACTGGTATCCATAGAACCAGTCATCCTATCCACTTGATTATTAAAATCTCCTCTGAGGTCATTCTTTGGTGAACATTCACATGGGATAAAAATATCTTCACATTTTTTACCCATTAGAGAGGTCTATCCACACACCTCTTTCCCAAATGTCCTTGTCACCGATTTTCCAGTTATGTTCCTTCCAAGTTCCTGCCCATACAGCTAAACCATTGGCCACAGCTCATGAATCAGTAGAATCGCACATCTAACCATTCCAAGCAAAATGAACCAGGTGCACAGCTAAAAGTTCTGCCCACCGGGAAAACTGCTCCTTCAAGGATGGCTCAGAGAGGTGCCGTAGCACTGCAGCTGTCCAGTTTCAGGTGGTACCTGCATATCGTGCAGAACCATCTATAAACCAGGCCCAAGTCTTCTCTTCCTCTGTCAACTGACGGTAGGGATCTCCCCTTGCCATAAGTACAGGCTGCGAGTTCAGCTTGTGTTGTAATTCAGCCAATCACAGGATGAGATTCTGTGTTTGATTTTCAGCAATCTCAGCCCTGCAGCTGCAGGAGTTAAGGTTCTCCTTCAGGGCACACGTAGGAGCTTTACAGAGATGGTACATGCCTGTTGAAATATTATTATAATACAGAAAGATTTAAAGCAAAGAGTGAAAGTTCGCTGTCCTTTCTACCTCTTTCTCCCAACTCTTACTGCACAGGAGTAATCACTGAGCTAATTTGGGTTGTGTGTGTCCGTGTTTGCACATGTGTGTTTTCAATTTTTTAAGTGAGAACATGCTGTTCTGCAACTCTCTGTATTTTCAATTAGCAACACATCCTGGACATACTTCCATGTTATTGTATATAGATCTACTTCATTTCTTTTAACAGCTCTACAGTGTTTTGTGGTAAAGGAGACATCATAACTTATTAGAACACTTATTAATGGACATTTACAGCATTTCCAATATTTTGCTTTTACAAACAAGGCTGCAATGAATATCATTGAACATATATAATTGCTATGCTCTCTGTGTATGTGTATAATTGTGTGTTTCTGTAGAATAGATGTCTAGAAGTGGAAATGTGTGGGTCAGAGGGTACGTGTTCTACATTTGGATAGGTAATGGCAAATTTGCCCTGTCAAATTCACGATAGCTTTTTAATTTTTTTTTTTTTTTTTTTTTTTGTGGTACGCGGGCCTCTCACTGCCGTGGCCTCTCCCGTTGCGGAGCACAGGCTCCGGACGCGCAGGCCCAGCGGCCATGGCTCACGGGCCCAGCCGCTCTGCGGCATGTGGGATCCTCCCGGACCGGGGCACGAACCTGTGTCCCCTGCATCGGCAGGCGGACTCTCAACCACTGCGCCACCAGGGAAGCCTCTCTTTTAACTTTTTAAATGTAGCTATCAGAAAATTTTAAATTACATATGTGCCTCGTGTTCTATTTCTATAGGACACCACTGGTCTAAAATGGCCCAAGCCTGTGTTTCTGAATGCATGCATCAACCAAAAGAACCAGGTTTTATCAGCCAATGTGTGGGAGGCACAACGGGAGAAGCTAGCTCATGGAAAACGTAAAGAATAAAATAATGTGTTGATAAAATTATCCATTTGTCTAGAGATTCTAAGGTGGGTAAGGAACTCGGTACCTCATCCCCCCAGAATCCATGGTTCTCACCAGTGGCACAATATTCTTACCCTTCATGGAACTAACCCTGTAATTCTGTGCATTTCAGTGTATTCTTTTTTGGATGATGGGTCAAGTCTAGTCCATCCTGGAAATACTGAACCTAGATAGTGCTGAATAAAGTAATGAAGGATCAGAGTGAGTTTAGATGCCTTGTCTGAAGCCAGGAGAATAGAGCAAATGTTCCCTGAGAATGTCTACAACAAGAAGATTTGAAAAAACTTTGAAAGTAAATGTCTATAAGCAAAGGAAAAAAGGCACGAAAAGGAAAAGAAACAACACAAGGGGATTCTGAACAACAGATTCTACCAGCAACCTGGAATCTTCTTTGCAACAATTCCAATTTTAATTGATGGGGTAAATGCATGTTTATCATAATTGGAAGTGTTTAATCCAGTCCACAAATGTTTGACTTAAAGACCTTCTGAGTTCAGAAACCAGAGGACTAAAGTTAAATTGAGTAATGACATAGAAAAGGAAAATGGAAATTTTTTATAATTATTCTGCTAATTCAGTTTTTTCTACCCCCTGTCCCTAAAATATCTATTTACAAGTGTTCTTTTAAAAATGAATGAAGCTCAAACAAATACTTTTTTTTTGGAAAAAGAGTGAGAAGAATGTTTCACTTTACAGAAATTTTCTTTACTAAGTATTCATTTAAGGATCTCACACAAGAGTAGTCTTTGAACAGAGCATCACTTAAGTCATAAAGGGAATCCCATTGTCATGTCCACCACTTACTAAAGAACAGTCAAACATGAGGATGACAAAACTTTGATATTATTAGTAAAGTAATAGGAAAATATAACTTGATTTGCCAAACTAAAGTTATTCGCATATAGAATACAAACATTTACCAATTATATAAATAAACCAAAGTTGGGGTAAAAATGGATGGAGTGGATTTTTACTCTTTTGGACATTGTTCATTCTCCAAAAGGTCTGGGTGGACAGAGAGGCAATATCACAGAGGGTGTTAGTATTTTAGGGGTTAGTTTAAAACTACCTAACATTTAAAAAAAATTGAAGCCATATCTGAAGCTGCATAAGACAAATTAATTCACAAGATGCTGAGCTGGAAGGTGTGCCCAGAAGTGCTATCGGGACTTTGGGGTAGACTCTGCTCATCCTTGTTATCCCTTCTTTATTCTTTTGGTATTAGTACAAGTTTCTTCTTTGGGGTACCAGCCTGGCCTGGCCAAATCGGAGTCATAGTAATTGGTTGAATGTATGCATGGCCACATGACCCAGGCTAGTGCAACTGACGTCATCTGTTGGGAATCCGAATGGTGACAGGAGTGACAAGATCAGAGAGTGGTTGGAGCTGATTCACCTCAACAGCAGCTGCACCCAGAATAGATGGTCAGTTAGTTCTTGCTCTCTGGAGCCCTGGAGTTGTCCTGGATGGTCTCCCTTACAAGGTTATTCTATTTTTTCCTTGGATTCCATGAGCTTCTCCAAATCCTTTCAACAGATTGTTTGGTTCAAGTTAACCAGACTCAGTTTCTGTTGCTTGTAAACAAAGACCCTGCTGCATTCCGACTTAACACGAGAAAATACATTAGAGGTAATTTAGCCCATCTGTTTATTATCATTGGGCAGAATCAGGTATAAATGATCTCAGAAAGGTGAAATCTGGCTTAGCTAAGCGGAAATAGTGTATCCCATAATGTCACCTATTTAAAAACTGAGTGTACCTGCCAAGAAGTTCTTCCTTTACATCTAATTTAAAATTCTCAATTTTGGGACAATATCCATTTAATGCTATTATCTCACTATATATTTATTACATGCTTATTAGTTAATGAGAATGGCAACATGTCAATGTAGAGGGATGAGTACACAGGTGTTCACTGTACTCTTTTCTCTACTTTTGTGAAGTTTGAAAATTTCTAAAAGTTGTTCTTTTTTAAATGTCTCTCATGTATGAGATGGTGGCAATATTATGGGACGTACAAGACAAAGTTCTACCTTCACAGAGCGTATTAGGTAAAAGAATGAAAATACAGAATTCTTGGTCCACATAGAAAAGCTTTTGTGAGCACAGGCATGGAACAAGGGTCCCCCAGATACAGGTGAACTTATACTGACATCAGGGAGCCAAACAAACACAAAATAATAAAGATGAGTGAACTCCTTGGGGTGGGTACCAAGGCTGCGTGCTAGCCACTTGCAAAGCTTCAACTTCAATATGTGTTAGAGGATGTGCTCCTTTTCTTAAATCTGATTGGCCCAGCCAGCTGGCTGCTGGGGCACCAATCATGAGAAGACAAACACCTCCAGGCAGGGGCGGGGCAGGGGAAGGTGCTCTGAATGTACATATAAGGAATCCACTGATAAACTGCTTGGATTGGGGAAATGAGACCTCCGAGGGGCATGTTCTGGCGAGAGCGGGTGACAGATAATCTGCCTTCTAAGGCCTGTGGGTCCCCTTACCTGCAGGACTAGCGTAGCCTAGTGTTAAGAGCAGGCACTGTCATCAGATGACCTGGATTTGGATCCTAGCTCCACTACTTCTTTTTCTCTTTCTGAACTTTTTCCTCCCAAATTTTTTTATTTTGGTAAAATACACATAATGTAAAATTTACCATTTTTAAGTGTACAGTTTGGAAGTGTTAAGTACATTCACAATGTTGTGCAATCGATCTCCAGAACTCTTTCATCTTGCAAAACTGAAACTCTATACCCATTAATAACTCCCTACTCCCTCCTCCTCCCAGCCCCTGGCAACCACCATTCTACTTTCTGTTTGTATAAATCTGAGTCCTCTATTATTATGTAACTCCTATAGGTGGAATCATACATCATTTGTCTTTTTATGACTGGCTTATTTCCCTTAGCATAATGCCCTCAAGGTTCATCCAGGTTATAACATGTCTCAGAATTACCTTCTTTTTTAAGGCTGAATAATATTCCATTGTATGGAAATACCACATTCATCGTTATCCATTCATCCATCGATGGATTCTTGGGTTGTTTCCACCTTTTGGCTATTGTGAATAATGTTGCTATAAACCTGGGCGTAGAACAATCTCTTTGAGACCCTGCTTTCAATTCTTTCAGTTATATACCTTAAAGTGGAATTTCTGGATCATATGGTAATTCTATTTTTAAGTTTTTGAGGAACCGCCATACTGCTTTTCACAACAGCTGCACCATTTTTCTTTCCCACCAGCAATGCATGAGTGTTCCAACTTCTCCACATCCTCAAGAACACTTAATATTTTCCTTTTAAAAATTATTATAGCCATCCTAAGAGGTGAGCTGGGATGTTTTAATGCTCACATCTGATTTGGAAAATGTAGATCTATAACCTGTGGCAGAGGGTACTGACCAGCTAGTGCCAGAGAAGAGAAGGTCACAGACCACCTAGTGCCAGAGAACCTGAAAGAGCTGGCAGGAGCCATGACTGCCCAGATGAGGGAAGTACAGTAGAGCCACACCCAGAAAACTGTGCTTAGTTAGGGCTGTTTTCTACCACAAGTATGTAGAGAAAAGGCTGGCAGGGCCCAAAGAGGAACCAAAGTTATTAAAAGAATGGCGGAATTGGTCCAGAGCAAAGACGAAAGCTCCAAGGGGTAGTTTGGGTCATCAGTGTCCGCTGTTTACAAACATGGGCAAAACCAACAAGGGAATTTTTTTTTAAGAAAAGGGATGCTTTAAAAATGGAAAATATACTAGCAATATGGCAAAGACTTAAAAAGGAGAATCTGAGTTCAATATTAGACCAAAAAAAATATTAAGATAAAGCTATACAAAATGAGGAATGGTTTCACCAGAAAGTGAGGAAGTACTATTTTTGGACTCCCTCTGCTGAAAGAAGTGTGTCTTATTGGAGGGAAAGTTCAATCTTTCTACAGATCAATCCAGTAACAGAAGAATGTTCAGTCCCTGGCTTCTTTGAGATATATATATATGTGTATATATATATATATATATATATGTATATGTATATGTATATATATATATTTTTTAAACTTTGTCATTTTCACATTTCCCTATTCCCAATTATTTCAGAAAACTCTCAAAGTTCAAATACAGCATGCCTGAAATCCAACTCATACTCTTCCTCCCCTCCCACTCCACCTCTTTGAAAAATTCCCCTGATACCACAGCTTTCCCTCCGCAGCTGAGTGGCTGCCCTGCCACCCCTCCTGCCCTTTGGAATCACCTTCACACCTCCTCCCCTTCACTTACCCGGTAGGTGGTTTCTCCTTCTGACTTGCTTTCTGAACCTGCCTCATTCTCCTCTGCCCCAGACCTGATCCTCTCCCCAGGCTTATCTATAGCCTGTGGCAGCAACTTCCCGGCTCATCTCTAGTCTCCAGCCTCCATCCATCCAGCACTCCCAGGCCTCAAGGCTGCCACGCCATCCACTGCTCTACAGCTGGTCAAGCACCAACCCGTCGTCAGCTCCTGGTTTCCCAAGGAGTAGCCTGAAAACTTTTAAATGAACTTCAAGGCAAATTAACCTCCAACCCATAAACAATCACTGCTTCCCGGATTCACCATATGTGTTTTTTATAAGTTACAATATTGACAAGACAGTATTATTATTTTTTAAAATTAATTAATTAATTTATTTATTTATGGCTGCATTGGGTCTTCGTCGCTGCCCGCGGGCTTTCTGTAGTTGTGGCGAGCAGGGGCTACCCTTCGTTGCAGTGCACGGGTTCCTCTCATTGTGGTGGCTTCTCTTGTTGCAGAGCATGGGCTCTAGGCATGCGGGCTTCAGTAGTTGTGGCACGCGGGCTCAGTAGTTGTGGCACACACAGCCTCAGTAGTTGTGACTCGCGGGCTCTAGAGCGCAGGCTCAGTAGTTGCCGTGCACAGGCTTAGTTGCTTTGCAGCATATGGGATCTTCCTGGGCCAAGGATCGAACCCGTGCCCCCTGCATTGGTAGGCAGATTCTTAACCACTGTGCCACCAGGGAAGTCCCAGACAAAACAATATTATTTTAACAACAAAAATTCAAGGCAAAAATTCCCCACAGTCTCATGGGTTTGTGTACATCCATGATATCCTCTAGTCCTTGTCTATACGCTTAGTCCATGTTTACAGACTTACAGTAATGTTGATAGAATTTTGAATCTTCTTATTTTACTTAACATGATATAGGGAATAATCTTCTATTTTGTTAGTAACATTGCCCGATCATTTCCCCAAAGCATTGCTCCAATTCACATTTCTACCAGCAATGTACCAGACTGTCTGATTTCACATATTCTTACCAGCCACTCTTTCATTTTTGCCAATCTGATGAGTGGTTTTTTTCATTTAAAAAGGTACCTCAGTTTCTTCACATGTTTATTCATTATTTGAATTTCTCTTCCTCTGAAAAGCCTATTAAATACCTTCTCTATTTTTCTATTGGATTATTTTTCCTCCCAAAGTGTGGGTCTTTGTGTATTGAAGATTTTAACCCTTCATCTGCCATGTGTATTGCAAGTGCTTTCCCATTATAGATCTCTCAGCCCCTCCTCACCCCTAGTCCTGAGTCAGAAAATGAAATGTCATTTGTCATGGCACAGGAGAATGCATCCAATTTGCTGCTTCCTTGGGCACCTCGCCCCACCGTTCACCTCCTCCTGAATGGGCTAATTCCCTTCAAAATAGAGTGATGCCTAAGTGTCTTTGTTGGTGTGAAAGGCCAGAGCCCCTGAATGAATGAAGGTGTGGGGGATGGGACTGAGGAACGTGACTGGAGAGATGAAGCAGGAGCTGGGTCACGCAGGGCCTTGTAAGATTTATTTTAAGTGCAAAAGGAAGGTATGAGCTGGATTATGTTTTTGAAAGGATGCTTGTAGCTGCTGGGTGGAACATGCACTAAGAGAGCAGGACTTGAAGCAAGGAGCCCAGTTAGGAGGATATGATTGTGGTCCAGGTGAGAGACAGTGGTGGTTTGGACTAGGGTACTGGCCGTGGGTAACGGAGAGGTTGATAGACACATTTTGAGCCATAATGAAGGGTTAACATTGTCAATAGATTATGCTAAGAGATCGGACACGGAGTGGTGAGATGGAGATGTAGAGATTTAACTCCTGGGATTCTGGCTTAAATCACTGGATAGGAGGATCTGATTGGGAGGGGAGTTCAGAAGGAAAACAAGATTCAGTCTTAGACTTGTCAACTCTGAGCCACCTGTGAAACAGTCAGATGGAGAGGTGAGATGTTGGAGGATGGAGCTCAGACTTGGTGTCTGGGTTGGAGACACGAACTTGGAAATAAGCAGCAAAAATTCAACAGATGGTATTTAAAGGAGGTGCCGATAAAGGAGACTATTGAATCTTGGAGCCCAGAAGACACCTTACTAAAAGCAGTTTCAGTAAGTGTGTGGGAGCGTGGTGACTATATCGGAATGAGTTGGAAAATTCATAAAAGGTGAGGAAGTAGAGATGGCATAGAGAGACAACTCTGTCAGGAAGCTCCGTTGTGAATAAAGAGTGAGAAATAGGGAGGTGTGAAGAAAGGGTGTGCTGAATGAGACGGGGGTGGGATACTGAGAATGTGAGAGGAACGGGTCCAGAGCACGGGGAAAGGGCTTGACTTAGGGCAGGAGGAGGCCACCTCCCTTGGCACAATAGAAGGAGGTGAAGGAGAAGATGCAGATGTGAGAAGCCTGTAGATTAGATGGTAGGAAGGTGAGAGGGGTCCTGTCCGGTGGGAGTTGAGGGAGGGATGCTGGCAGGAAGGGAAGCAGGAGGGGAATGGAGAGAGAGAAATATTTACAGAGTGAAGGAAAGAAACCAGTTCTTAGATTGCTAAGAAGAGTGAAGACAAAGCCCATCTCATGAAATTTCAGAATACCAAAAATAAAGAGAAAATTTCCAAAACAGAGAGAGAGAGAGAGAACCAGATCACACAAAAGGGAATGATAATCCTATGAGCATCATATCTCTCTCGTTGGCAACACTGGATGCTAGAAAACACTGGAACAACAGATAGATAGTTCCAAGAGAAGTTTAATTTTTGAACCCAGAGCTCTATACCAAGTCAAACAAGCTTTCAAATGGAAAGGACAAAATAAAGATATTTTCAATCATCCAAAGATTCATAAAGTTTACACTCATAGACACATCCCTGAAAATTTCCCAGCAAGTCAGAAAATGAATCCATGAGAGATATATGTGATACTAAAAACAATGATGAGCAAAGAACGGGGGTAAAGGGTGTGCTTATAATTAAGTATAACTTACTGCTGCCCGTTTTTTTTAAGGCAGTCTGAAGGCAGTCTGAAACTCAAGTTCAGCTGATTATAAACATGAGAGGTGGGGTGAAGAGAGAGAGGAGGGAAGTGAAAGTCCGCTAAGTTCTTCATCTCATTCAGAGGAGGAAATAGATACTGATTACCTCTAGTTATTGAAGGAAAATGTGTGTTAAATGTAATCATAATCCTAAAAAGAATAGAAGATGTATACTGTCTATATATTCTAATCCCCAGAAGGAAAGAATGGAAAAACAACAACAAAAACCTATTAATTCAAGGAAAATAAAAGATTCTTAAAAAGGGGGGAAGGGAAGAAAGGCAAGAGAAAAGAAATAATTGTATTCAGAAATAGAAAACCCCAAAGAAGATGGTATAAAGGGTGCTGAACATATCTCACTGAGGAATTGAGGAATGAGTTATTAGAGAAACATAATAAAATTTCTGAGCGAGGTTATCTTCTCTTTTCCACCCCAATTGGAAGGTGCTGAGGAATACCTCTAAGACTATCTTTATTAATAAATATACTACTTACCATGGCTGTATAATTACCCAAAGTGTAGTGGTATAAAACAACTATTTCTTTTGCTTGTGGACTCTACGTAGCAGGAATTGGGGCAGGGTGCAGTGGAGGGAGGTGGCCTGTCTTTTCTCCCGACGTTTGGGGCCTCAGTTGAAAGTGTCAAAAACTTTTCACTCACATGTCTGGCAGCTGGTGCTGGCTGTTGACTGGGGGCCTCATTTCCTCTCCATGTAGCCTGGGCTTCCTCACCACATGGTGGCTGGGCTCCAAGCGCAAGCATCCCACGAGAAAAGGAGCCAGGGGAAGCTGGAAGTCACACAGCATCACTTCAATCTGTTTGTTGGAGGTGAGTCACTAAGGCCAGCTAATATTCCAGGGGAGGAGAATTAGGGTCCACCCTTTTTGAGAGAAGGGTCAAAGAGTTTGTGGGCAAGTTTTAAACCCATCATAATAACCAAGTGGAATTCTTCATGATAAAACCAAGAATGTACTATATAAACAAATTTTAAAACTTCAATTCTACAGCAAAACATGATGATATACTAAACAAAGTTAATATACAGCTATACAGACAGACTTTTAAATAACATTAGTCTTAGCGATTTGTCAATAACAAACTCTTTGGGTTTTGCAAGTTTCCTTTTTTTCCAGCTCTCAGATCAGGTAAATTCTGTTAGAATTACAATCAAGAAAACCTAGCTATTTGCTA
Organism: Aethalodelphis obliquidens; assembly: GCF_003676395.1. Lineage (NCBI taxonomy): Eukaryota > Metazoa > Chordata > Mammalia > Artiodactyla > Delphinidae > Aethalodelphis > Aethalodelphis obliquidens. Next base: position 3,847,891 of record NW_020837987.1, on the reverse strand, counting down.
TTTACAGGAGACATGGACAAAACAAAGTAAAAAATCAATATAAAAGGATAAACAGAGAGAATTTTAAAACTCTAAAAAGGGATGTAACAAATATACCGGATATCCTAAGAAAAATAATTCAGGGTGAAAATGTTAGGGAATTTCATATTCAACTAACCTTATAAGTAACCAAGAAAAGAGAAGTTAAAACAATGAGATATCAAACAAACAAAATTTTAAAATATTAATAACATACATTGTTTGCATGGGTGTAGGGAAGGGTATATGTATTCACTATTGTTGGGTGTGTGAAATTGTACACCCTTTCGGGGGACAATTCGCAGTATTTGTTAAACTGTAAAGCCCACACCATTTGACCCAACAATTTCACTATCAAATATCAGCCTACATAATCTTTACTAATGCAATATGATGTGAATACTATGCAGAACTTTTAAAGAGGAACATCTATACATAATAATATGGAAGGATTTCCAAAACAACGTTAACTGAAAAAAGCAAGCAGCAGAAGAATACATACAGCATGAGCCCTCTTATTTTTTAAATTACAGAACTAAATTATATATCTACAACTTATGTTCATATTGGGTTGGCCAAAAAGTGCCTTTGGTTTTTAAATAAAAACAAAAGACACATTTTTCATTTTCACCAAGAACCTTATTGAACAACATATTCACCCTTTTGTTCCACTACCTTCTGCCGTTTTTCAGGCAACTTCATAATTCCATCTTCCCAAAACTTTTTATCTTTCTGAGCAAAGAACTGTTCTAGGTGCCTTTTACAGTCTTCCAGGGAATTGAAATTTTTTCCATTAAGAGAATTTTGTAAAGACTGAAATAAATGGAAATTCAGAGGTGCAATGTCTGGTGAGTATGGTGGATAAATCAGAAATTCTCAGCCAAGCTGTAACAGTTTTTGCCTGGTCATGAAAGAAACAGGCAGTCTTGCGTTATCCTGATGGAAGATTATGCGTTTTCTGTTGACTAACTCTGGACGCTTTTCGTGGAGTGCTGCTTTCAGTTGGTCTAATTGGGAGCAGTACTTGTTGGAATTAATCATTTGGTTTTCACAATAGAGGAGCTCATAGTAGAGGACTCCCTTCCAATCCCACCATACACATTACATGATCTTCCTTGGATGAAGACCAGCCTTTGGTGTGGTTCGTGGTGGTTCATTTCGCTTGCCCCATGATCTCTTCCGTTCCACCTTATTGTACAGTATCCACTTTTCATCACCCATCACAATTTGTTTTAAAAACGGAACGTTTTCATTACGTTTAGGTAGAGAATCTCATGCGGAAATACGGTCAAGGAGGTTTTCTTTGCTTAACTTAAGTGGAACCCAAACATCAACGCGATTAATATAACCAAGCTGGTGCAAATGATTTTCAGCACTTGAGTTGGATAGTTTGAGTATGTCAGCTATCTCCCGCGTGGTGTAAAGTTGACTGTTCTCAGTTAATGTCTCTATTTAATCACTATCAACTTCAACTGGTCTACCCAACCGTGGAGCTTCGTCCAGCGAGAAATCTTCAGCACAAAACTTCGCAAACCACTTTTGACATGTTCGATTGGGTCACAGCATCTTCTCCATACACTGAACGAATCTTTTTCGTGTTTCTGCTGCATTTCGACCTCCCTTGAAATAATAAAGCATAATATGCCGAAAACGTTGCTTTTTTTCTTCCATCTTCAATATGAAAATGACTACACAAAAATTCACTAATCTTGATACGTCGTTTTTTAAAGGCACACTGATATGACAGCTGTCACCATACAACCTAACAAAATTGTTTCGATGAAGTTAAAGTGCTACTAGAGCCATCTTATGGGAAAAACAATGAAGGAACCTTTTGGCCAACCCAATGCTTATGCAAACACAAAGAAAAGTGTGAAGAAAGATTTGTATTAAACTGATAACAGTGGCTTCCTCTCAGGATTAAAAGTAGGATTAAAAGTTTAGAATAAGAAGGTTGGGGCTTCCCTGGTGGCGCAGTGATTGAGAGTCCGCCTGCCGATGCAGGGGACACGGGTTCATGCCCCGGTCCGGGAGGATCCCACGTGCCGCGGAGCGGCTGCGCCCGTGAGCCATGGCCGCTGGGCCTGCGCGTCCAGAGCCTGTGCTCTGCAGTGGGAGAGGACACAGCAGTGAGAGGCCCGCGTACAGAAAAAAAAAAAAAAAAAGTTTAGAATAAGAAGGTAAATGAAATTATTTTCCTCTATACCCTGATATATTTTGGATTTCTTAAACATAAAATATACATACATAAGCTATATAACTTTAAAAATTCAAAACAAAATGAACTTTAAAAATTGTTTTGTATCGATATATGTATAGTTTTTGGTAACCGTTTTACTGAGACGTAATTCCCATACCACACAGTTCACCCACTTAAAGTGTACAATTTAATGGTTTTTAGTACATTCACAGAGTTGTGCAACCATCATTGTAATCAGCTTTAGAACATTTTCTTCACCCTGAAAAAAAGCCTTTAGCTGTTTACAATAGCCGTGACATGGAAGGAACCTAAATGTCCATCAATAGAGGAATGGATAAAGAAAATGTGGTACATATATAGAATGCAGTATTACTTAGCCATAAAAAGGAATGAAATGGGGTCATTTGTAGAGACGTGGATGGACCTAGAATCTGTCATACAGAGTGAAGTAAGTCAGAAAGAGAAAAGCATATCGTATATTAACGCATATATTTGGAATCTAGAAAAATGGTATAGATTATCTTATTGGCAAAGCAGAAATAGAGACACAGACGTAGAGAACAAACGTATGAACACCAAGAGGGGAAGGGGGAGGTGGGATGAATTGGGAGATGGGGATTGACAATACACTATTGATACTATGTATAAAATAGATAACTAATGAGAACTACTGTATAGCACAAGGAACTCTACTCAATGCTCTGCGGTGACTTAAATGGAAAGGAAATCCAAAAAAGGGGAGATATATGTATACATATAGCTGATTCACTTTGCTATACAGTAGAAACTAACACAACATTGTAGAGCAACTATACTCCACTAAAAATTTAAAAAAAAAAAAAAGCCTTCAGCTATCACCCGTTCTCCAGTCCTCCCATCCTCCCCAGTCCTAGGCAACCATTAATCCATTTTCTATCTCTGTAGAATTGCCTTTTCTGGACACTTCATATATATGGAATCACATAATATGTCATCTTTTGTAACTGGCTTCTTTCACTGAGTATAATGTTTTCAAGGTTTACCCATGTTGTAGTATGTATCAATACTTCATTCCTTTTTATAGCCAAATAATATTCCATTGGATGGATATATGTACCTTGTTTAGTTTATCCATTCAACAGGTGGTGGGCATTTAGGTTGGTTCTGCCTTTTGGCTATTAGCAATAATGCTACTAGAAAATATTCATGTACAAGTTTCTGTGTGGACATATATTTTCATTTCTCTTAGGTATATATGCAGGTGTAGAATTGCTGGGTCAGATGGTATACCTATGTGCAATTATTTGAGTAACTGACAAACTTTTCCAAAGTGGCTGCACCATTTTACACTCCTACCAACAGCGTATGAGGGTTCCGATTTCTCCACATTCTCACTAACACTTAAATTATTTGTCTTTTTGATTACTAGTGGATGTGATGTAATATCTCATTGTGGTTTTGATTTGTATTCCCTGATGACTAACAAAGTTGAACATCTTTTCATGTACTTTTTGGCCCTTTGTCTATCTTCTTTGGAGAAATGCTTGATCTGAATAACATTTAATTAGCCCATTAATTATTAATCTAATTAATAAAATTAGATTACTTTTATTGTTGTGTTGTAAGAGTTCTTCATATATTCCAGATACAAATCCTTTATCGGATGTATGATTTGCACACATTTTCTCCCATTGTATAGATTGTCTTTTCACTTTCTTAATAGTGTCATTTGAAACACAAAATTTTTAATTCTGATGAAGTCAAATTTGTTAATTTTTTGTTAAATTTTGTTAGTACTGATGAAGTTGAATTTGTTAATCTTTCATTGCTTGTGCTTTTGGTGTCATATCTAAGAAACTATTTCCTTATCCAAGGTCACAAAGATTTACCCGTATGGTATCTTCTAAGAGTTTTATAGTTTTTGCTCTTACATCTAGGTCTTTGATCCATTTTGAGTTAATTCGTGTATACGGTGTGAGATAGGGGTCCAATTTCATTTTTTTTGCATAGATATCCAGTTGTCCCAGCACCATTTGTTGAAGAGACTATTCTTTCCCCACTGAATGGTCTTGGCACCATTATTAAAAAATTGATTTACCATAGAGATATGGGTTTATTTTTGGACTCTCAATTCTCTTCTATTGATCTATACATCTATCTTCTGCCAGTACCACACTATCTTGGTTACTTTTGCTTCGTGCTAAGTTTTGAAATTAAAGTGTGTAAGTTCTCTAAACATTGTTCTTCTTTTCAAGATTATTTTGGCTATTGTGTTCCTTGAGTTTCATGTGAATTTTATGATCAGTGCATCAATTCCTACAAGGAACCAGCTGAGATTCTGTTAGGGATTGCACTGAATAAAGTGAACTTTTAAAATAGTAGATCTTGTTATGGTGTTATTATTATTCTATGAGAAATAAGAATAAAGTAGCACTTCATCAAGTGGTTTCATGAGACTCAGCTTATGGGAGTTAACAAATATCAACGTGTGTCATCATCCAGATCCAGAGTTGCCAAATCTCACTATACTGCTTCCTATGTATCTTTCAAAACCATGCTTCCTTCTCCATCTCTGCTCTAAAGTTATAAAATACATCCCTAACTTTTCACAATCTTCTCAGAGTTAATATTATACCACTTCACATGAAATGTAGAAAGGTTGCAACTATGTAGGTCCATTTACATCCCCCATCCTTCATGCATAGTTGTTAAAATTATTACATCCACATACATCATAAACCCCATAATACAATGTTATAATTTTTATTTAAACAATTATTTGTATTTTAAAGAAATTAAGATGACAAAGTAATCTTTTATAGTTATCCACCTATTTACCATTCTCAATGATCTTCATTCCATCCTGTAGATTTGAGTGTTTATCTTGTTTCATTTTCCTTCTGTCTGAAGAACTTCCTTTAGCATTTCCTGTAGTGCTGGTCTGCTGCTGACATATTCTCTTAGATTTCCTTTAATCTAAAAATCTGTTTTTCACCTTTATTCTTGCAGGATATAATCACTAAGTATAGAATCCTGGAATGACAGGGTTTTTTCCCCCCTGTACTTTAAAGATGTGGTGCCAGTCTTCTGACCTCCTTTGTTTCTGAAAGAAGTCTCAGGTTATTTGAGACTTTGTCCCCCTGTACACAGAGATAACAATGTGTTGTTATCTCTGACTACTTTCAAGATTTCATCTTTATTTCATTTTCAGAAATTTGACTATAATGTCTCCAGGTGTGCTGTTGCTGTTGTTTTTAAAATCCTGCTTGGGAGTATCCTGAGCTTTTTGAATCTATAGATTTACACCTTTACCAAATGTAGCCATTTCTTAAAATTCTTTTTTCAAGCATTTTCTGTCCCATTTTTCCTCTTTTCCTTCTAGGACACCAGTTACACGTATGTTAGACATTTTGACATTGCCCCACACGTCCTCGAAGTGCTGCTCATTTTTTTTTAATGTGTATGTCCTTCAGAATGGATAATTTCTATTGATCTACTAAGTCTTCTGTAATCTTTCTTCTGCTCTTAAAGCCACCCAGTGATATTATATATGATATTGAAATTTTCATTTGTGATGTTGACTTTTCTGAGATATTTTGAGAATTTCCAGTTTGTTCTTTTTTATAGTTACTATTCTGCTGAGATTTTCTATTCTTTTATTTGTGGCAAATACATTTCTTTATGTCCTTGGGCATAGTTGTAATAGCTGCTTTTAAATCCTTGTCTGCTATTCTAGTATCTGAATCATCTTGGAGTTGGTCTTCACTGGCTATGTTTTTTCTTAGATTGTTGTGTTTTCTTGTTTTTTGGTATATCAGGGAATTTTGATTGTATCCTGGTGTTATGAATGATGCATTGTAGAGTCTCTGGATTCTGTTATGTTTCTCTGAAGAAAATTGGTTTAGATTTTAGCTTGTAGTTAACTTGACTGAATTCAAACTGTAAATTTTGTCTCTCCCCTGTGGTGGGTAGCAGCTCAAGTTTAAGTGCAATTTTCTTAGCCTTAGCTGGCTGCTTGGTGTCTGCCCCATCTATTTGCCGCTTAGGTGTCAACCAGAGATTTGGGCTCCCTCTCTCCTTTTTTGGGTTCCCCTCTCCTCACTCTCCAGGAACTGTGGTTGCCCTAAACAGCGTCCTCTGGTTCATCAAACCAATAATAATTCAGGTTTTTCTGTCAGACTTTTACCTGCCTTATATGCATACGCTGGGGCCTGCCTTCAGGCTAAATATTACTTAAAAAGAAAGAAACTTTGTCATGTCCTTTTTTTTTTTTTTTTTTTACAACTTTATTGGAGTATAATTGCTTTAAAATTGTGTGTTAGTTTCTGCTTTATAACAAAGTGAATCAGTTATACATATACATATGTTCCCACATCTCTTCCCTCTTGCGTTTCCCTCCCTCCCACCCTCCCTATCCCACCCCTCTAGGTGGTCACAAAGCACTGAGCTGATCTCCCTGTGCTATGTGGCTGCTTCCCACTAGCTATCTACCTTACGTTTGGTAGTGTATATATGTCCATGACACTCTCTCACTTTGTCATAGCTTACCCTTCCCCCTCCCCATATCCTCAAGTCCATTCTCTAGTAGGTCTGTGTCTTTATTCCTGTCTTACCCCTAGGTTCTTCATGACATTTTTTTTTCTCTTAAATTCCATATATATGTGTTAGCATACGGTATTTGTCTTTCTCTTTCTGACTTACTTCACTCTGTAGGACAGACTCTAGGTCTATCCACCTCATTACAAATAGCTCAATTTCGTTTCTTTTTATGGCTGAGTAATATTCCGTTGTATATATGTGCCACATCTTCTTTATCCATTCATCTGATGATGGACACTTAGGTTGTTTCCATCTCCGGGCTATTGTAAATAGAGCTGCAATGAACATTTTGGTACATGACTCTTTTTGAATTATGGTTTTCTTCCAAGTGTCAGCTTCTTTCCAGCGTCTGCCTGCTTTTTTCATTTTCATTTTTTCATTTCATTGTTTCATTTTCATTTCATTCTCCATCATTTTCAGATAGCCGATGTTTAGATTTTGTTTAGAGTTTATAGTTGGATATCATTGGATTTTGTTGATTGATTGTAAAGAAGTCTATGGTCAGAAAAAAATGGCTAGGAATCCCTGATCTCACTGTTAAAGGGATTGTTATTTTTATCCCATATAATATGATTTTCTAACTCCCCACACTTTAGTCTTATTTTATTTCCTTACTGGGACAGCTAATCCTCAACATTTATTTAAGCACTATTAAATTCATGGGTTATTTTATTTAATTCTCACAACTACTCTATGGGGAAGATGGCTTTGTTATCCCTGTTTTACAGATGAGAAAATTTAGCAGGAGAGATTAAGCCGTTTATCAAAGCCACTGCGCATGAGTGGCATTCAAAAGGGCTGCTCACTCTACAGCCCGTCTTCTTTCTCAATCTGGCTAAAAGACACAGCTTACCCTGGCTATGAGGGCAAGTTTTCAGGACCAAGGCCATAGCTCGAGGGAGAAGGTGGAAGGAGTCATCTATGACTTTGATCTTGGCCCAGTCCTTGCTAGTCATCCAAGTCAGAGGCTTATCCCAGTTGGGCATAACCAACAGAATCCACCCTAGTTAACAAGAATGAAGTCCAAGAAGAGTTCAAGAGGATGTTGGGTAGTTGGCAACATCTCTAGGAGGGCCCGAGGGTCCGGTATGGGGGCCAGCTTTAAGTGCAGCTGCTTACAATGCCCACAGCACCCCGGACACTGGCTGTCTCTTGGCCGCCCTCCGCAGAGTGAAGCCGAGGAGCACCTGCTCCTTATACCTTTCACTGATGCCCTGACGGCTCTCACCAGCGTGTGTGTTGTCAGATCCTTCCTCTCGTGCCTCATCCCAGCCGCGAAGGAGGCTGGGCAACCAAAGAGTTCAACGGATGTGCACATTCCGTGTCAGTGAGCCATTGGGCAAATTCCGTGTGACCTGCTTTTCTTAAAATAATTTCTCCCAGCAAGAGGCCCGAACAACCCCTTTCTATGCTGCCTGACTTTGAGTTTTCCCCGTTTAGAGAAAAGCCAAACTCTGCAAGTAGACGGTTTTATGCGAGCATGACTCATGCTGGTTTTCGTTTAACTGTTATTGCACCTTGACTATGATAAAATGACGGCATTTGGAATGTAAGCTAGATTTTCTAGTTATTATAATAAAAATTGCATTCTAAAGATATACTTGTTGAAACTTTCAATTTGTTCAGTGTCGCCTCCAATTTTTGGCCAAGTAGACGATGATTTATAACAGTGCTGCCCTGGTTCCTGGGACTCTACGTTGGGATCTGGGCCTTGGAGGGTTATCTGGCCAAAAGGGAGTGTCTGGAAAGCTTAGTGTGTTATGTGCTTTTCAAGGGACCTTTGGAATTTTGACTGAAAATGGTAGAGACGAAACCAGTTGGAGGGATGGAAGGGATAACCCTGCCCGCCTGCAGTCCCTGAACTGCTAAATCAATATGGACAGGAAACTCAGATCCATAGTTGGGGGAAATGGGCTCATGTTGAATAAAAGAGTTTTACTGTAACTGACTGGTTTATAGATTTTCTTGGTGACAAAAATGAAAATAAAGTATTGTTTGGGCTTTTATGGTCATTTATTCCTGTTCAAGTATATGAAAACTAAACCAAATCCCTGTCTCATTATCCCAAGGCTAGCGTTGTCAGGGTCTATTCAGCAGTCATATGTTTTGGGATTTTTGGAGCAATCCCAATTCCTTATTATTTAATTATTGTTTAATTCTTTTATATATCTTTATGTATAATAAAAATTCTCACCCATTTGCAATTTCCTCTCTAGTTTCCCTGCTTATGCTCCCTTCCTGAGATGTTCTAGACAAAGACAGCATACATGTAGACCCTCCCTCTTTTTACACTAATGGAAGCACATTTACTGCACTGGGTGTATATGTATATGTATAATATATATTCATATACACACGTGTGCAAGTGTATTTTACACATATGTATATATGAATGAATATATCAGAGCTCTATGTGTTCATAGACAGATTTTCCTTCTTCTTAACAGAGATACAGAGGATCATTAACCAGCTATCTCATGGTTATTTAACCAGTCTTATATTAATAGACAGACATTCCATTGTTTCCAGTCTTTCGCGACTCTAAGCAATGTTTCGGTCAATATCCATGTATGTACCTCTTTGTGCACATATGAGAGTTCATGAGATTAAATTTCTGTAAGTGGGATTACTAGGTGAAAGGTTAATAACACTTTAAAATTAGATAGGCGTTGCTAACTTGGCCTCCAAAGAGATTGTATTAATCAATATACAATCCTACCTGTTTGCCCTACCCATTTATCAGTACAGCACATTACACCTATCCAACTGGTGTAGTTTTAATGTATACCTTTTATTCAGAGTATTAGCACTTTTAAACATGTTTAAAATCCATTTGCACTTACTGTTTTTTTTCTTTTTTTTTTAATAAACTCCCTGACCATGCCCATTTTCCTTTGGACTGTGATTCTTTTTCATATTGATTTGTAGAAGTTCTTTATATATAAAATATATATTATAATTTCTAAAATAAATGAGCTTTCCTCATTTTAAGTAAAGATGACCTTATTATGTAACAACCTAAATGGGAAAAGAATTTGAAACAGAATGTCTATGTATAACTGAATCACCTTGCTGTACACCTGAAACTATCACAGCATTGCTAATTAACTATACTCCAATAAAAAAAAAAAGTTAAAAAAAAGAATAAAAGTTAAAATGAATTATCAGCAAAAAAAAAAAAAGTAAAGATGACTTGTTAAATGTAGAACTAGATGTGATTCTGTGTCTATAACTAGGTGTGGTTCTTCAGATGAGCAAATTCATAAATCAGGAACAATTCATTCTTAGAGCATGTTTCCAGATTTTTTTTATTTGGAAAGTATGCTCATTAAAAAGCATTTTGAAGTAATTTACAAAACTATGCTATCTATTATGGCATTACATGTTTGCAGAGTAAATTAAAGTTGACTTTAAAACATTTTATAGTTTATAAAACTATAAAAATTATAAAAGTATAAAATGTACGTGACAAAATATTTTTATAGTTTATAAAATTATAAAAGCCATAAATATATACTCATCTGTTTTTAAAAGTCCAATATACATAAGTGTGTAAATTTAAAAGTACAAGTTATCTCTCTTCCTACCAAGGCAGCCCCCCTGTTAACAGTTTGGTGTGTATTCCTCCTAACTGCTTTCCATACAACAACAATATGTCTTTAAATAATTTTTTCCTCAAAAAGTGGAAGCTACGTGCTGTTCTGTAACTTGATGTTTTTTCAGTTAAGGATTAATCTTGGATGTCAAGAATGGTAACTTTTGAAAATCAGTTTTTTAACTCTGTAAGTTGACAGTGTATCACCACAGATAGGGCTTCCTTTGGGAGTAATCCAGCCCCAGCTAATTGGCTAGAACAGATAAGGCCTGGGGAGACCTATCAAATAGCTCACTGTATGCAAATCATTCCTCCTGTAGCTCCGACGTCTGCACCTGGCAGACGTTTTATACATACTTGGGGGTGCTTAGACTGGAAGGGGCTGCTGAGTCTAATCCCAAGGAAAAAGGGCTTCAACTGAGGTCTTCACAAGCGAGCACCTAAAAACTCATTTTGATTTTCAAAAGATTTGTCTTCTCACCTAATTTAAGGGGTTTTGTTTTTTAAGATGCACTTTGCATAAGTCCTTGGAATCAGCAAAGAGAAAGAAGGGGGTCAAAATGGTGGGTGCACGGAAGTAGGCTCCAAGGAGCCTCACCCCGTTCCTCGAGAAGTGGGGTTGTCTGGTCTGCACCCTGGATCAGACCCTGCCTCCTGCGTGGGCCTGCAGGAGGCCGGCCTGTTCTCCCAGGTGGATCTGATGTCCAGTCACCTCCAAGGACTGTCTTGCTCTCCTGGGGCCCCCTCCCAGAATTGCCCTACAGATAGCAGGTGCTCTGGAGCCAAGGTGGAGGGAGAGCTCCAGGGTCGTCTTGCAGGGCTGAAAAGTTTGCGCTACACAAACGACTCCGATGCAGGAGGCCTCCGCTCACCAGGCCTTGTGTCCTGGCCTGGCTGCATCTCTCCAGAGAAAAGAGCCCTTTTTCCTCCCAACTTTCTGCTCAGCCTGACCCCTGGGGGCTGCATGTGCCCGAGGGAGGCTTCCTCCGAGTCAGCTCAGAGGCACTAAGCAGACCCTCCAAGCCCCGGCAGTCTTGTCTGGCAGAGCTTCAGGAGGCTCCAGATGGGTCTGCCCTGGGCAGCCCTGACCCAGGGGGGTCGGGTCTTCCCCAGCATCCTTTGGGCCCACCCTTGAGCTGCCCTCCTAGGCTTTGGGAACAAACTGAGTTCTGGGAGGGTGGCCGGGTAGCAGTTTTCCTGAATAGAATCCATTCTGTGTTCATTCAACAAATATTTGAGGCGCCACCATATGCCAAGGCCTGTTCTAGCTCTGGAAGTAGGCAGAACAGGACAGACAAGGTCCAGTCTTTGTGGAGCTGGCATTCTAAGTGGGGAGAGCCAGACAGGGAACAAGTCAAGTGAGTAAACAAGACCATTTTCCAGGAGGATAAGTAAAACGCACTATGGCCTAATGAGTGATGGGAGAGGTGGCTCGTGTGCAACGCGTACCTGAGAGGAACCTCTTGGAGAAGGTGAGGCTCAAATGACGGGAAGGAAGGAGTCTTGCCAACATCTGGGAAGATCATTCCAGGGCGCCGGTAGAGCAGAGTGCAGTGCCCCGAGGCTGGGAGCCCAGTGGGCAGCCAGGGAGGGTCTGAGGTGTAAGGAGAGGTGAGGGCCAAGCCTTGCAGGGCCTTGGGGTCAGGCTGAGATGCTGCACGTCCTCTTCCACACGCGACGGGCGGTCATGGGAGGGTGAAGCAGGTGAGTGTCATGACCCAACTGCATGTTTAAAGGGTAACTTAGGCTGCTCCGTGGGGGAGAGCTGGGGGGCAAGGAGCAAGGAGGGCAGCGAGGAGACGCTTAGAGGCCTGCTGTGTGGTCCAGGTGAGAGCGTGTGGGACCAGGATGTCTGCAGTGAGATGGAGAGAAGCCATGAACTGGGATACAGCTTTGGGATTACTGCTGACTGACATGTCCTCGCACAGAAGCAGGGCCTGGGGCCTCCAGACAAGGCCAGAAGCAGTGGAATCACACCCTCCTGTTTGCACTGCATGGGTGCCTGCCCCACCAGGGTGCTGAGACCCTGCCTGGTGGATCTCCCGTATCATCCTTCAACTCAGGTATGGGGGCCCCTGAGAGGGACCCTCAAGCTGGACCCCCGACATTAGAGGGACCCACTCGTGCCCTCCTCTGGCTTCTCCCTTCCCTCTGTGTGAGGACCCTACAGGCCGAGGAATTTCCTGCCCAAACAGCCCAGAGCCAGCTGCCTGGGCCCTCACGGGCCGCTTTTCCAGGCACTTGGCAGTATGCACACCCCTAGATCAAGGGTGACGGGAGGAGGGCAATTTTCAGGGAGTATGGGTAACGCTGGAGTCCTGTGCTGGGAATCTACACCCCGCTGACTAAGGACCTTCTGGTGGGGGATGGCACAAGGGGTGGGAAGAGAAGGGGGTGGCACCGCCGTGTCCCAGAGTCCAGTTCTAAATTTAAATCCGGCCTTCTAGGACGTAGAAAGGTAGACATATTTTACCTAACAGTTTCTTATTGGATTGATAACTTTTAATGTTTAAACAGATGGTATGGAGGCTGCCACTTGTAATCTTGTTCCGGATCCCACAAAAATATGGGGTGCTGGGCCCGCCCACATCCACTGCACCTTGCTTTCTGCAGTGTTCCCCAAATGCTCAATGGCTAGAGCTGGGATCCGTTATCTACCAAAGGGGTTTACCAACCTAAAGGACTTTTCCCAATTCGCTAAGGAAAATTAAGATAATGGATAGAACTTTCTGAATCTTTTATTTTGACTCAACTTTTCTCTTTCTAAAATCATTGCTGCCCGCCACCGCTTATCTGCCAGCAGCTGCGAGCACACAAAGAGAAAACATAACAAACCCCATACACACTAGAGTAGATGAAAACAGAGAAAACTGGAAACAGCTGAATCTGACAGTGTGGATTCTTTATGGACCTAAGTATTCATGGTTGTGATTTCATACGGTATACATACATATACATATATAGTCATCAGTTAAATCACTTCTAGCTCATGGTGACAGAATTAATTATGCCTTGTAACATTCCGTGTGACTTCTCAGTGCTTTGTCCTAGAACAAGCTGAGAATGCACTCCAGTGAATTATTGCCCCCAATTTACAGAAAAGAAAACAAAGGCTCAGAGAAATTCAATAACTTTCCCAAGGTCACCCTAGCGAATGTTGAAGCAGGGGTTTTAACAGGTCTGAGGAATCCCACACACCACCGGACCTCCTGTGAGATAGAACACGTAATCTCAGGGTAATAAGAATGTCTTCTCCAAGTACCCAGAATCTGTTTGTAAGAAACACTAGACTCCTGGTTGACTGTCCACTGAGTTCATATGCTTTACCCGTCAATACCTAAAGCATAAGACGAATTAGTATAAAACTCACTAGCCAGTGCATTTGTACTGACAAAAAGTAACCGGTGTTTCGTTTTGTTTGTCTAAGTTTTAGGAAGGTCTCTGCGAGTATTCTATTGAATCACTATTAGATATCCTATATTAGCCAGAGGGCAAACTGAACATATAATACTTGTCATTTATCTTAATCTGCCCTTATTAATTACCTTAACTAGTCCTGCTTTGGAGTGACCAATCCTACATCCATTTAGCTGTAGATAAAAGTTAAAAACTAAATCAGAAGCGTTCCTTCCAGCTTTGCTCTTCAGAATTCAATTGATTTTCAAACGTAGGTACTAATCTCTTGGATGTGTTGCATTAGGAAGGTTGAATCAAAGGTTCAACCTTGGATTGAAAAAGGTTCAACCTTCGATTCAAAAGGTTGAATTTATTTGAAGGAAGTCAAATAAAAACTCCCTCGCTCTGTCTTCTCAGAATGGTTAGCATTGTGAGCGACTCTGGAACTAGTCTCCATTCCAGAGCACCCCAAACTCAGGACCACAGTTCACGGAGGGGAGGGCTCCCGCCCACTCGCTCCCCACCGGGCCTGCCGCCCCCTCGGGCTCAGCAGCCTTCTCTCCTGAGCTGTCCGGGGCATAATTCACACCAACGAAATGCATTTTCACTTCTGTGGCTGATTTTCTCCTTCGTCAAAAAGATTCACTTTGTTATAAAGCAGAAACGAACACACCATTGTAAAGCAATTATACTCCAATAAAGATGTAAAAAAAAAAAAAAAAGTAGAGCCAGAGCACGCCTTCTCCTCTCCCCGGGCTCATGCGGTGGCAGAAGTCAGGCCGGCTGAGCTGGTGGCCTCGGAGCTGGGGGTCCCTGCCCCGTGCCCCCCTGCCGAGCGCACTGAGGCCAGGGCTTATGAGAAAGCTCTCCCTCTGTTCGCTCCTCAAGCACGGCCAAGTACCGTCAATTAAGATGAAGCAGGAGGATCGTAAAGGTGGTCAGATTTACGAGCTCCTTTTTTTACTGCCTCTGTCTCAACAGAGCGTGAGCCACAGAGCCAGTTTCCTCCCAAGTGATCCCAGCCAAACGCTGGCCGCCCACGTGTCCTATCAGGCCACAGCCCCCTTCCAGCCGTGGGCACCTCCCAGGGAAAGTGGCTCCACCAGCCCTGAGGTCTCTCCCAGGTTCTGCAGCCCATTCTTGTTTCACGGCTTAGAGGGCCCCAGGACTCTCCCTCACCCCTGCGCAGCCCACACACAAACCCACTACTTGCCCTCTAAACCGCTTCCTCCTCACCCCAAGGTGTTCTCTTGGACCTCAAAGGAAAGACTAGACTGTGGAGGTGGATCCTGGCGGCTGTTCTTGGGTCATGGTCCTCTCCTGCAGAATCGCAAATCACGCAGGGGGTGTCCTGTGGGTGGTGAGACCCCATGACCCCCAGGGGCTTGGAGGGGACCCTCTATTTTCCCTGCATCACATATGTTGGGGGATGGTGACCCCAGCCAGAAGCCAGGCATTCAGCCCCCACCCAGACTCCCAAGCCCTGACATCTCATTCAAACCCATCCCTGCCCTCTGTCCCCCATCCTGGGGCCTCAGGCCTCCACTGCTTCTCATCTGATCCACCCTCCCCTCTCCAGCCCCTACCAGAGTGGCCTTTCAGGAACCCAGATTGGATCACAGCACTCCCCTGCTAAAAGCTGGATGGCAAAAGCCTGAGAGGCTCTCTCTCCTTCACCTGGAGCCGCCTTGGCCATGAACCAAGCCCTGTCTGTGGATCCAGCCTTATCTAGGCCCCTCCTCAGCAATCCCTGCGCTCCAGCCCGTCAAACGCCTTGTCCTTTGTTACCAGAACATGCCTTGCACTTGCAGCTGCTCCACCTTTGCACCTGCCATTCTGCAAACTGCACCTATCCTTCTAGCCAATTCCTGCTCATCCTTCAAGCTGGGGCTCAAAGGTCCACTCCTGCATGAAGCCCTCTCCAATCTCCTATCTCAGTCAGCTCAAGCTGCCATGACAAAATGCCACAGACTGGGCGCTTAAACAACAGAAGTGAGTTTTCTCGCAGTTCTGGAGGCTGGAAGTCTGAGAGCAGGGCGCCAGCATGGTCAGGTTCTTGTGAGGGCTTCCTTCCTGGCTTGCGGACGCCACCTTCTCCCTATGTCCTCACATGGGGCAGAGGGAGAGAGAATCTCCCTCTTGTCCTCTTCCTATAAGCCCACCAATCCTAATCAGATTAGGACCCCATCCTTATGACTTTATTGAACCTTAATTACCTCCTGAAAACTCCATCTCCAAATATAGTTACGTTAGGGGTCATGGCTTCAACATATGAATTTGAGGAGGACACAATTTAGCCCATAGCACCTCCTCAGACGAAGTTGGTTACACCCTCCTCCAAAGCCATATTTGCTAGAGCAGGACATCCCTTTGTCACAGCACATTCATCCTTCATCCGCATTTGTGTCTCCTAACAGACATTTGATGAATTAATGGACTCCATGCCTCTACCCAGTTCCATTTCCTGCTCCTTCAGCATCACCTCCTCTGTGAGGAGGCCCTTTTCTCTCAGCAGATTTTGTGTGATAACCTGTCTGTCTCCCCAGCTGTGCCCAGAGCTCTGAGAAGGCAGGGGCCACTTCTCACTCACCTCTGGGCACTAGGCACCTTGCACAGAGCTGGCCTCGTGGGGAGCTTTCCGCTTCTGCTATGGGAGGACCTGCAGCTGCAGGCTGGACAAGGCCTTATTCCAATACTTCCCCAGCCCCAGGAGCCTCTGCGGTTTCCTCGGATCCTAAGAGGAGACCTTCCTGCTGCCTGCGCAGGAGAGCAGGTGTACACGCTAGAACAGGTCGCTTTCCGTAGCCCTTTCTTTGTTCCCGCACTGGAGCAGACCGTTATTTTTAGCACTGCAGCAAAAATACAAATCCCAATGCCATGTTTTTGGGTTTCCCTCCGGGTGTCCACAGGTGCATGGTGTATAAATGGCCCTACACCCGGGCCCAGAGAGTAGCTCCCCAGCTCACACGGGCTATTTATTTAATGTATCTACTTCTACTCCAGTCCAAAACCATCAAGCTCTGGACCAAAGCATGAAGCCGTTGAGCCATTAATCATCGGGAATACGTTGAATAGGAACTTGATTAAAGCACAGTAGGCGTTCCCCCAGACGACGTTGCTTCTTTAATGTGACCACAGTGGAAGCTCAGCCTCCCCGGGCCTTGCTTTTACGCTGCGCCTCCTTGAGGGCTCCTGGGCCGGTTGTGGCGTCTTGCCAGCCTTTTGAAGGCCGCTGTCCGGGAGGGGTCTTGACCAGCGCAGCCCGGCGATTCTCAAGCAGGCAAACTTCCAAACAGCATCCAGGCGGCGTTGGGCTTCAGGGCACTTAGTCCGTAAGGGGCAATGGGGGGGTACAGGCGTGGGCGACTTGCGGGCCCACGAGGCCCCTTGGGAGCCGGCTGTCCCCGCGATCCCGAAGCAGAACGCGCGAGGCGCCACGTGGCTGGGGAAAGCGCTGCCTTGAACCCCTTCCTCCGGCAGCAGCGAGTGCGGAGGCGGCGTGGCGCCCAGGGGTCACCGGGGCCGGACCGCCTTGTTCCCCAGGATTCCGGGGACCCAGCGCCCCGCGAACCACCCTGCAGGGTTCTCTCATTAGGTGCTCGGACCCTGGGCCGCAGAGACTAGCAGGCCCCGGCTCCCTCGACACCCCTGCTCCCGCCTTGGAGAGCACCTGAATGGGGCGTAGGGGAGAAGGCTGTGGATTCCAGCGCCGTTGACCGCCGGCCCCGCTTCGGGATCCCCGTCTGGGAGCCAAATTCGCCTCCTCCCTCTGTGCGTCCCCCCTCGCCCCGGCACCCCAGCCGGGGAATCCAGTTCGGCCCGTCCCGCAGGAAAAAGTTGGCGGCCCCGCGCCGGGTAGCAGCGCCAACTCCGTGCACGTAGCAACACCTAGAGCTCCAGCTAGGAGAAGTAATCAAAAAGAAAAGGTTTTCCAGCCCAGGCGGGTGGACCAGCCGGGTCCTCAGCCCGGCCGCGGCCGCCTCTCCTTCCCTCCGCTCCCCGCGGGGTCCTAGCGCCCTGCACTGCGGGGCCGTGGGACCCCGGAGTACTGGGAGGGGCGGAGCGGGGGAGAGGTACTTTTGCGCGGAGTCGGTGAGGACGCCTGGAGATCAGAGAGAGTCGCAAAATCCCCGCGCTCCGGGCCTCTGCCCTCGGCCTCTCCACGAGGCAGTGTGCGCTGGGCCGCACGTCCCAAGCTGCCCCCCACCCCTTCTCTACGCCGCCGCCTTCCGGAGAGCCCGGACCCGGACAGGACTAGTTCTAGCTTTTAAAGCGAGTCTGCGCCAGAGAAGCTCAGAGACGAAGACTTGCCCACCCCACCCCACCCCCAACCAATCCCACCCCCGTGCGCGGCGCCTGGGTGCTCCCGGACTCCCCGACCGTTTGCTGGAGTTGGGTGCCCTGCGGAGGCTAGAGGAGGGGGCCCTGCCACCGACCACGTGTGCGCGGGGACGACAACTCTGCCGAGGGTGGGGCACCGCGCGCCGGTCGTGGTTCGGCTGGCGGCTCAGGAGGTAGTGGGCGTTGCACCGCGGCCCCTCCCCGCCAGCGCTGCGCTCTAGCCTCACTCGCCGCCCTCTGAAGACCGCAGGCGCTAAGACCCAGGAGGTGCTGCTCCGTCGTCGCCGAAGGTCCACGGCGGGTTTGGACACTAGAGGGCGACCACCAACCCGGTATAAATGCTGGGCCCGCGCGGGCCTGGCCATTCGCGACCGGGAGCTGAGCGGGCGCGAGCGAGTAGGGCCTCCGGGTGGGCGGCGGCAGCAGCGGCGCCCCGCGCAGGCTGGAGGCCGCCGAGGCTCGCCATGCCGGGAGGACTTTAGCTCCCCCATGGAGTCGGCCGACTTCTACGAGGCGGAGCCGCGGCCCCCGATGAGCAGCCACCTCCAGAGCCCCCCGCACGCGCCCAGCAGCGCCGCTTTCGGCTTTCTCCGGGGCGCGGGTCCCGCGCAGCCCCCAGCCCCACCTGCCGCCCCGGAGCCGCTGGGCGGCATCTGCGAACACGAGACGTCCATCGACATCAGCGCCTACATCGACCCGGCCGCCTTCAACGACGAGTTCCTGGCCGACCTGTTCCAGCACAGCCGGCAGCAGGAGAAGGCCAAGGCGGCCGCGGCCCCCGCAGGAGGCGGCGGCGACTTTGACTACCCGGGCGCCCCCGTGGGCCCCGGCGGCGCCGTCATGCCCGGAGGGGCGCACGGCCCCCCGCCCGGCTACGGCTGCTCGGCGGCCGGCTACCTGGACGGCAGGCTGGAACCCCTGTACGAGCGCGTCGGGGCGCCGGCTCTACGGCCGCTGGTGATCAAGCAGGAGCCGCGCGAGGAGGACGAGGCGAAGCAGCTGGCGCTGGCCGGCCTCTTTCCCTACCAGCCTCCGCCGCCGCCGCCACCACAGCACTCACACCCGCCGCCCGCTCACCTGGCCGCCCCGCACCTGCAGTTCCAGATCGCGCACTGCGGCCAGACCACCATGCACCTGCAGCCCGGCCACCCCACGCCGCCGCCCACGCCCGTGCCCAGCCCGCACCCAGCGCCCGCGCTCGGCGCCGCTGGCCTGCCAGGCCCCGGCGGCGCGCTCAAGGGGCTGGCCGTCGGGCACCCAGACATCCGCGCGGGCGGCGGCGGCGGCGGCGGCGGCGGCGCGGGCAAAGGCAAGAAGTCCGTGGACAAGAACAGCAACGAGTACCGGGTGCGGCGCGAGCGCAACAACATCGCGGTGCGCAAGAGCCGGGACAAGGCCAAGCAGCGCAACGTGGAGACGCAGCAGAAGGTGCTGGAGCTGACCAGTGACAATGACCGCCTGCGCAAGCGGGTGGAACAACTGAGCCGCGAACTGGACACGCTGCGGGGCATCTTCCGCCAGCTGCCTGAGAGCTCCCTGGTCAAGGCCATGGGCAACTGCGCGTGAGGCGCGCGGCGGCGGGACCGCCCTGGGCCGGCCGCTGGCTGAGACCCAGGGAGTGGTTTCGGGTCGCCGGATCTCAAGACTGCCCGAGCCGCGCAAGCCAGGACTAGGAGATTCCGGTGCAGCCTGAGAGCCTGGCCTGCCGCGCGTACCCCTGGCCTTCCTCTGCGCCCGACACGGTGCGTCTAAGATGAGGGGTCAGACAGAGAGGAGAAGCGCCGTGGGGCAGAGCCGGGAGCCCGGCAACTCTAGTATTAAAGGAATAACCCTGTGCCTTGGAAACGCAAACTCACGGCTCCGATTCCTACCGAGTAGGGGGAGCAAATATGTGCCTTGTCATTTTATTTGGAGGGTTCCTGACCTCGCGAGAGAAGAAGGGGTGCAGGCCCCCCCCCAACCCCCGGCAGGAGGAAGGTTCAGGGAGCAGAGATCCCGATAAGCCGGCCCCAGCCGCTCCTGAGCGCCTATCCTTGGAGGGGAGGAAACACAGGGACTTGGGGCTTTGAACCTAAGGTTGTTCCCCTAGTTCTACATGAAGGTGGAGGGTCCCTAGTTCCTTGCCTCTAAACTCCCAGCCTGCAACAGGCTGGGCTCTTCTGGGCAGAACTCACTGAGATGGGCGTCACCAGGTGACCAGTGGGAGCCTCCCGCCCCCAGTCAGATCAGAAAGCCAGGTCGTGGGTTAGGTATGAGGACGTATGTTCATGGGAGTGGTGGCCTGGTGGGAGAGGGGAACCTAGAGATCTGGTCTAGGGGTTAGCAGGGGGGTGGTGAAGGGACACTGGGACCATCAGCCTTGTCTGTACTGTATGTCGCCAGCGTTGCCATACAAACATGAAGCACAATCTGTCCATCCCAGAGGGACCGAAGTTATGAGAAGCTTTCCAAATATTTTGCTTTATCAGCCGGTATCAACACTTGTATCTGGCCTCTCTGTGTCCCAGCGGTGCCTTGTGCAATGTGCATGTGCACGTCTATGCTAAACCACCATTTTATTTGGTTTTTGTTTTGTTTTGGTTTTGCTCAGATACTTGCCAAAATGAGACTCTCCGTCAGCCGCTGCAGGGAGGGTCTGCGGCTCTCTTGCCTTTTGGTTTTGGGATTGCTTTTGCTCCCAGGGGAACCGAAGAGGTGAGGTGGGCCTCCCCTTTCCCCTCAGCTTTCCCTGGGGGTGGCTGTGGGCCTCGGTCCCCTCCAGCCCGGGCTGCCCACAGCTTTGTCCCCCGCAGAGGCCCTGGCTCCCGGTCTGGAAGGGAGGCGTCCTCAGCCAGCACTCACAGATCAGATCGCTGGGCCTGGGAGCAGGGAAGACTGGCTTGGTTCTCTTCTTTGGGGAGACCATAGAGTTTCATGCTAGATGTTTTATGTATTATATCTATAATATAAACATATCAAAGTCAGTTTTGGTGTCTTTTTAAAACCAGAAAAGCTACTTCCAGGGTTTTCTGTGGGCCAGGTCACATTTGTAAATGATCACAGCATGTTCTCTGGCTGCGAGCCTGACTCTCATTAGCTCTCCACCCATCCTGAGCCCCTCTCTACAGTAAAGGGGTGACTTCTCCCAAGCAAGGCAAATAAATGCCCAAAGGAGGACGAGGCTCCGAGCAGAGAAGGCCGAGGCCTGAAGAGTCTCTGGGTGTGTGGCAGGGGGAGGGGCGTGTGGGGTGTCATGGGGCCTTGGTGTGGCCTCTCATCGGCCCCTGGGAGGAGGAGAGGGACTCGAAGGGGGGGCCCTCTGCCTGAAGCTGCCACGGCCTCTCTGGGACTCGGGCAGGCCTGCCCCAGGGTTCCAGGCTCCAGGGGCCCTTTGACCACACTTACTTCCAGATCACCGACAGCCCCAGCTCAGGAGCAGCGCCGCTCACACCTTCCTTTGCCCCAGCCCTCCGGCGGGGCCGTGGGCGGGCAGGTAGAGGCCACAAGCGGTAGGACCGTCCACCCCTCCCCACTAGCTCCGGCCCATGTGGCTGCAGCCTGTCCCAGCGGGGCCCTGAAGGGAGCCCTCCACCCGGCCTTCCTCACCTGCCCTGCCCCAGCCCACCCAAGAAGGGGGACCCACCGCAGGCCTGCGCCGGATGTCCGGCCCTTCCTCACCTACTGCCCGGCAAGGAGCCAGCCCCAGCAAGTGCCTCCCCACTGTGCCCACCCTGGACCAAGCCCCCCACTCCAATGACTGCCCCGTGAGGACAGGCACCCGGAAACCCCTTAGCAGCGGTGATGGCCAACCAAGGGAGGGCACGCCCTTAGGCCTGAAAAACCAGGGCCTTGGGGGCAGGTAGCCCAGGAGGCTGGCAGGGCTTTCAGAGTTGACCCTCTCTGAGGGTAAAAGGCAAAACCCTTTACCTTCTGTTTTCCCCTGCAGAGCGTTCACTTGAGCAGCTGACAGTATACGCCAATGTGGGCTGTGACCGTTTCAAGAAATTACACATTCTTTTCAAATTCTGAAAGTTTTTGCCTGTGTGGTTAGCCGGGTGACTTGCCCCCTTCCCGCCCCACTCCCCCACCCCCTCGGCCGCCCTCTGTCTCCCCGTCCGGTGTCCTGCCTCCTCCACACCCATGGCCGCCCTCGGCGGAAGAAAGGCCGCGAGCCCTGGTGAGGAGGCGGCAGCCTGCCCCGCCGCCTGGGAACCAAGGACGCAGAGCCCCACCGCCTGCCTAGAGGCCTGGGGCAGGCCACAGCTTGCTAGGCCCCAGCAAACCCTCTCTGAGTTCAGTGCTAATTCCAGTTTTTCTTGTTTGAGGGGGCCAAGCCTCGGCTTCCCCCTTTGCCCCCAGAACAGATCCCAAGACTAGTGGGGGAGGGGCACCCCTCTTGCCCTCACTCCTCCCCCTCGTGTCCCACTATCCCATCTCCAGGGGTTTCCTCTTTCAAAGCCGTCAGCTCACAAAAGGGCAACGCTCCTGCCGCAGATCCTGAGGTCCAAGGCAGGCTTTGTTGGGGACAAGTCAGCCCCAGGAAAGGGATGGGGCCAGTGGGGTCCCCAGTAGACAGAGAAGCCTGCTTGCGGGGAGAGGGCAGCATGGGGTGAACCTGCCCAGCACGTGCTCTGTGCCCAGTCAGAGGGGTCCCCAAGTGGGTGGCTCCTCACCCCTCACTGCTTCCTGAAGGGCCCCCCACGGTTCCCCTCCTGACTGCAGCCTTCATGAAGACCCACTTCAAGTGCATGGCACCGAACACACGCCAAGCATTTATTGGATGCCTGCTGTGTACCAGGGGAAATGCACAACCTTGTGGGCCCAAGATGAGCTTCAAGGGTGACAGGGCAATAAGGGGAAGTTCAAAGTGTGAGTAGAGGCCACCAAGGAAGGCTTCCTGGAGGCAGCAGCTTTGACCAAGACCTGGCCACGGACCAAGTCCAACATGCCTGGATGCCTCTCTCTTGTACTCTCCCATGGGAGGCAACAGGGACCTCACGTCCTCAGTAGGCCACTCGAGCCCATTGTCCCCTGAAAGCACTGTTCAGGAGAGCCAGCCTCCAGGGAAGGAGCAAGGGCAGAAGGGAGAGAGGGAGGCGCCCCTTTGCACCAGATGCCTCCTAATGGTTGAGCAGTGTCACGATGTCACCCTTATCTCTTGGATCTCCTGGGAATCTGTGAACATGGGGTTTGGCCCTGACACCCGTGATGAGCCATTGGGACTGATGAGGAGTGTCTGCCCCTCCCAGGTCTTCCGCCCCCTCCTTCCCAGGCAGGAACCTGCCAGGCCTCCTCCAAGAGCTCCTCATGGGAGGAGAGGGGGCAGTGTGGCGGGGGGGTGGGGGTGGGGGGGGGAGGAAGCAGGAAGCCACTCACGGAACAGGTCAAGGGGGAGCAGAAACCCAGACCTTGCTCGGCCATGAAACCTCACCTTCCAGGCACCCTCAGGCCTTCCACAGACACGGGGCAGCATCCTTGCCTGGGCAGAGGCGATATCCCATTTCTTTCTTTCCTACGCTGGCGGGAAGGGCAAGGCTTTACTCTTCTGTTCTTTAAACGAAACTAAACCACAAGCACCTTTGAAAGATTTCTTGTCTCTGTGAGAGACTTGTGCTCTCTCCCTTCTCTGGACATCCCTGCTTCTCCCCCTCCCCCATACCCCTGTCTGTGGATGGAGGATTTGACGTAAGCAGAGACACAGGAAAGATACCAATTCACTATCAAAGCATCCTAGCCCCATCCCAGAGCAATTAAAAAGCCAGATGGAATCTCTGGGAAAACGGCATTAATAACGCAAACAATCTGTGCAGGCCGGCAGGGACCCAGGGGCTGTGGGCGGGGGCGGGGGGAGGCTGGGGTGCTGGAGCGTGAGCTTAAAGCAAGGTCTCAGCCGCGTTGTGGCTAACCAGGGATGAGGCCATCACAAAAAGCATGTGTGCCTAGGTCTGGCCACAGCTGGGCTGTCCCCTCTAGCCCCTCAAAGGCCCACGGTGCATCCTGGATCCTGGGCACTGTAGACAGAGCCAGACAAATGTGGAACCCATTACCCAGGCAGCCACAGCCTCGGCCAGCCCCATTCTGGCACCCAAGAGCTTTGCTTCTCTTCACTTTTATTTGTATTTATTTTTCTAGCCTTCTGACCCCACCCATCTGAAACAGACCTCCCCAGGTGCATGTCTCCCAAAGCTGCACTTTCTCTTCATTAGCTGTGTCCAAACCTACTGCCCATACCTGAGGACAGTGGGTTCCCCACTGGGGTTGGGGACCTCAGTGGGGCCTGAACCCCAGGGGCTCCCCTTAGATTACAGAATGGCAGGCAGCTCTGGCAGGACCAGATGAGCTCTCAGAAGCTGGCATGGTTGCTAGGGGAGCAGGGGTCCATACCGCCTGGCGGCCTTGTGGGACACAGAAGGGGCTGAATGAGAACCACAGGAAAAGAACCTTCTGCTGCTCTGAAGCCTCTTCTAGGCAGAGCCAAGACAGAGTCTTCCATAGCCCCGTTTTTCACACCATGGTTTGGAGCCCCACCCAGCGCGGACTTAAAGGTGTGGTTTTCTTATATCCATCAAGTTGGGATGGGAGTTTGTGTTTTACAAACATCCTTTGTTTCTTACATACCCAAAGAGCCACTTTCTGAACTTCATCTTCTCCTTCGCTGTCCCCACCCTCCACCCTCACCTTCACCCTCACCCCCACTGGAAACTGTTCTCCCCAAGGTCACCATGAGCTCTGGGAGTCAAATCACGTGGACTCGCCTGGGATCCTGCCTTTCTTGGCCTCTGGCTGTATTTGGCCCCAGTGGACGTCCAGTGTCTGGCCCACAGCAGGTCTTCAACACGTGTGTCTGAAAGCACAGATCTCTCTGCAACTCATCTCTCTCTTTTAAAAAACATTCACACACTCTCCTCTTCATGCAGGGGTCTGTGGGGTTGGCCTGAGGTCCACCAAGCAGGGGTTTGAGGGTTGGGAGGCAACACAAGGGCACCGGAGATAAGGCTCCCCTGTGCCGGCCCTCTTTAGGGGAGCTGCTGCTTCTACAAAGTTAATTTTTAAATGCAAGAATCCTAAGAAAGGTAATTTATCCAGTTCTAGATAATCCTCAACACCTCTGAGTGATTAGCTTACCACCAGGTCTAGCCAGGCCCCAACGAGATGGTCATGCTCGTGGGGAGTGTACAGGGAGAAGGTGGGATTCCAGGGAGACGGGGGAGAGGAGGACGAGGCAGTGCAGCGCGCCCCAAGCCTGCCGGGGCTGCTCAGAGACGCCGGGCAGCTGGGGCCACAGCGTTTCTGCTGTAAAGGTCTATCAGCCTTTGTGTCTCCCCTTTTGTGTCTCTATAGGATGACTGGCAAAGTCATTTTTGACAGACAGGCCCGAGAGTGGGAACATCAGGGACCAAATGTGGTGGCCTAGGGCCAGGACACGTCACCCGACGACCAGGACAGGGTTGAAAGGGAACAAGCGGGGCCAGTCCCAAGCCCTCTTGGATAGGAAAATAATTCTGCTTCTTGGCGATGGCAGCCAGACTTTCACCAGAAAGCAAGCCTGTCCTTCCTGAGCAGCCCCTGGTCCCACCCTACCCAGACAAGGAAGCCTTAGCGAGTCCGCCCCTTCCCCCAGCCAACCTAAGCGCTCTCCCCTGTCCCCGGTGCCCCCCAGGAATCTGAGCTGCTCTGGCTGGTGAGGAAACATGGCTGATTTACGGCGGCCCTTCTTGCAGGCACGCTGGGCAGTCATCTCGGCTGGATGCGACAGCACAGACCCTACCCAGAGAACGTGGACGGGGGCGGGGTGTCAGGGCTGGGGTGCCTACCCCAAAGGGAGCCACTGTGGCCTTCAAAGTCATGTTCGGACCCGTCTGAAGTAGCCTCCTCAAGTGACTTACAATTTGCAAACACGTTTTATTTGATTCCTCAGCTTTGCTGGAGCAATTACAGTGACTCAGCATGACAAAACACTCCGAACACCACGGTGTCTACGCGCTGTCAGGAAATGGGTTTGCTTCACTGTTTTGCCTGGTGCGGCAACGTTTTAAAAATAGACTCATTCACTGTACTTGAAGTCAATTTGTTCCAAATTTTCCCACTAATTTGATTTTAATCTGATAGTTAAAATTCGTGTGACCACATTCCCACTGATTTATAGGGAATAAGCCTTACCTGGCAGCAGTTCAATTGGCCTTAACCCAGGAGTCCACAGGACAAAGGATTTATCCTAGGACAATTGGAAGACACTGGAGCGTGTACTGCTTAACTATACGTCTAATTGAGCCTTGCAAGTGCCGCTCGCCTGGGGCCAGTAACAGTGAGTGTGGGCTGAAGACCACACTGCTCTTCTGCACAGCCTTGGCACATAGTAGGTCAATGGTCCTCGTTGAGCAGGGGCATCCAGCCCAGTTGTCCTGGCACGATGCACCCACCGCTGAGCTGGGTGCTAGAGGAAAGCAATTTGTTCACGCGTGATAAATAGAAGTTTCCTCTTTCTCCCATCCTGTGATCGGAACGGGCCACGGGAGGTGTGCCTGTGGCACCGGCACCAACCAACTCCTGGCTTTGCCTCTTACTGTCTGTGGGGCCCTCACCGAGTCTCTTCGTTTCTCTGGGCTTCCGTTTCCTTTTATGCAAAACATATGCAAAACTAGCCCCACATCATCCGGTTGTTGTAAAAGGTAAACAGGCAAAGCTTGTGAGACGCTTGGCTCAGTGTAAGGAGATTGCCATCGCTGTGTGTTAGGGCAGGAGGCAAAGTGGGCACAGAGGCCACGCCCAGCCCCTGAAAACTCTCCTGGAAGGAGACGGTCGTCTGGATAATTTAGGGCAAAATCCTCGTACCCAGAACAACCAAGTTACCGAAGTCCTTTCACCGTTGCTTAGATTTTTCTTTTTTCCAGGATACCTTCCACTTGTTAGGAAACACGTCACAAGTTCCCCCTGGGTGCACAACCCTCTTGCCAGTGACCTTGAAGGCTGAGCCGGAGGGCAAACCCTCCTCCACTGCTCTCACAGAGCAGGCAAGAACGCCCCTTGCGCTTGTCGCAGTAAAAGATTATTGATACCAGTGCAGAATCCCAGGGGATGGGTCCTGGTCAGTGAGGACAAGCGTTCTCACACCTGGGGGGCATCAGCCTCCTCAGAGCCTGAAAGACACCCCGTCCTGCTCCGCTGGGCCTCCCCACTAACTCCTTTCCATTTGGGAGGCTGAGACCTCAGTGACTAGGGTGGCCCTGCCTCCCCCATTACTGGTGGATGGGAGTAGAAGGTATACTTGTGTGTCTGTCGGCGGAGGGGAGACACCCCCCACCCCCCCTTGTCTCCCTCGGTTCCCCGCTGGGTCATAGCGGCGCTTGGCCAACCGGCTGGTTCCCATTTGCCAACCCAGCTCGAGCCCAGGAAGTGAGGAGGGAGGCTGGCCTCTGCCCTGTGGGGCGGCCTGGCTGAGCTCAAACGACCAAGGCAGCCCCTGGGGTCCTGGAGGGGTGAGGAAGCCTTCCCCAGAGCTGGGACCACCAGTAGGAAAGAGCTCTGGAACCTACCCTGCTTCTCCCTTGGCTGCTGGGAATGCCACCACGAGGGTAATTTGGGTTGACAAGCAAGCCCCGCAGGCGAGGAAGGAAGGTAGCCTTCCTCTGGGACACCGCCACCACGGGAAGAGGGAGGGAAGGGAATGCCACCTGTCAAGGGAGGGAAGCAGGGATGGGTCATCCACAGCCGGGTCAGCCGGGCTTGGTCCTGGAAAGGAGAGAGGGCAGGTCCGGTCTGGGGCAACTCCCTGGGGAGAGGGTGGCCATGGGGTGTGGGCACGGGTACAGGTGTGAGCCGTGAGCATGCAACCTCGACGCCAATTCTGAGCCTTGGGCTGGAGGCGCCTTCAGGCCCAGGAGGGGTGAAGGGTCCTCCCGAGAGCAATTCCGAAGCGCACCACGGCCCGACCTCTATTTGAGGAGCATCTCTTCTGGCAGAGGGAGAGGCACGTGAGTCACGAGCCAGGCCCCGAACCGAGGGGAGCTGGGGACAAGGGCTCCGAGCCCCAATTGTGTCAGAGGCAAGATGAGCGTCCTGAGTGACGTGCCGTTTATGTAATTATGTGGGGCAGCACTGCCCAGGGTGTGTGCAAACCGAGCTAGAAAGGAGAACAGCTCTCTCCTGTTCTCTACTCGCCAACCGGGCTGCACCCCAGGCTCCCCGGAGGCCCAGGTGCTCGCCAAGGAGCCCAGTCTGCCAGGACCAGGGATGAGACCAGGGCAGGGGCAGGATCTGCACCTGGGCCCCTACACTCCGCATCCAGTGGGAGAGTTTCACCCTCTCCAACCCCAGATCCACCCAGGGGAGTGAAACGCTCGTGTGTTCCTAAGCCTCTCCTTACTGGCTGTATTCCATGCCACCCTCCCCCTCCCCTGCCTCCACCCAACATTCCTCAACTTAATTTACTTGAGTTTTTAATTTTTGAAATTAAATCAACTGCACGTTGTTTGGAACATCTTTGAGAATTTCAGAAATTGGAATGGCATGCCAGAGACATTGCAGAGCCAGGTTAGGGGGCCCGCACGACCCATCCCCCGTCTTCACTCATCATGGCCTGAGAGATCTCTTTCTGCTTTCGGCATGAGACAAGCCTCAGGATGGCCGCCCCCGCAGCACAGCGGTTTGAAGGGACCTGCTGCTGGGGGTGGGGAAATGGTTACGCAAGGGCTGGGTCTGCATCCCCACCCACCGGAGGCGTGAGACCATAAGTGCCCTCGCCTCACCGCACACCTGCTGTGTGACCAATCCCAGGTTTGGCAGCCTCTCCGTTTGAGCGTGTCTGAGAGGTGTGCCGAGATTCCCAGAAGCAAGATGATGAATGGGTGTCCCTGCAGAACAGAGCAACCACAAGAACCTGATCCCAGGACGAGTCACACGAAGGAGGACCAGGACCGGGCCACCTGGCAGCGGAGAGGGGAGGGTGAGTCAGAAACAAACTACCCACCTGCCAGCCAGGTCTCTTTCCTGCCCAAGAGAGCTCAGGCTTGGAAGCCAGAGGGCTGCAGGATCGAGGGTTGGGTGTTGCTCCTCCTGCCTCTGGAGCCCAGCTTCTAGATCCTTGCCATTCAGGTTGCAGGTGATGCTGGCGGGCTGTTCAATCAGGGACATCAGTGCTCCTTGGTTTATCTTGGGGCCTGGGGTTGAAGGACCCTCAGGTGGTGATGGCATCATCAAGATTTCTTCAGCTATGGCAAAGGGACACTCCAGCATCACCTCCTCTTTCAGATTCCCCCACCCCAGCCGGGATCAGACCATATCAGCCAGTGAGTCAGTAAGTCTCCGTCGAGCACCCCTGAGGGCTGAGATGGGAGCCCAGCCACAAGGAGACCAGGGTCAGGGGAGAGAAGAGGCATAGAATCTAGGAGGAGGAGGTCACCGTCTGTACCGAATCAGGGTAGGACACCCACCCACCCATGCCACTGCACCCCCCGTTGACTGTGGAGGGACCCTAGGGAATGGCGTTCTGCTATCTCCCAGTGACTGGTCAGCAAGGTCTGCAAGAGGGAAGAAGGAACAGGAGGCTGAAGCTGTGGTCATCTCAGGGCTGCCCAAATAGTTGCTAAGAAGGCAGGGGTGAGCTGTAGGGGCAGGGGAAAGGCAAAGGTTGATTTTTCACCTGTTTCTTGTGTCTTTTGCTCTATTGAACTTGGCATTGTACAACATCATGGCCCTTGGCCAAGAGCACACTGGGTCCAGTATCTCTCATCAGTATCCTTTGAACTCTGGGTTGTCTGAAACACGGAGCTGTGTTACCAAAGCACAACTAACCATCAGATGGTTCAGTGCATCCCTCATACATTCATTCATTGGTTCCAGAAAATTCTTACCCATTAATCCTTAAAACATTGCTTCTGCTCCATTTCCTCTCTCCTCTCCATCAGGGACAATATTAATCACATGTTATACCTTCTCTTCCTCTTTATCTCATATGATCTCTTCCATCGTGTCTTCTTTTTGTCTCTGTGTGCTACATTTGTGCTAATTTCTTCTGACTTCTCTTATAGTTTCCTAATTCTCTTCTCAGCTGTGTTTCCTCAGCTATTAAACCCGTCCATGGAGTTCTTAATTTTGGTTATTGTAGCTTTCACATCTAGAGATCAACTTGATTCTTTTGCAGATATGCTATGTTACTTTTCATAGATTCCCATTCCCTGCAATTACTTTTAAACATGTCATATTTCTTTAAACGTGATATGCACAGTTCTTTCATAGTTAATAATTTGCGTCGTAAGGGTCTATTTCTGTTTTCTGTTGATTCTTCTAGTTTTTGCTCTAGTGCCTTATTTTCTTGTGAGTCTGATCTTTGACTATGTTTAGGTCATTGTTTTAGAAAAAATTGTTTGCAAGAAAAAATTTTGATTTATCACCACAGTACCTGCCACCTGAGAGCACTTTTATTTGCTCTTGCCAAACATCGAGGAACACCACTAGCTCAGGACCACCTTAACCCACCTTTGAGGATAGCCCACCTAGGAGATGAGACTTAGATTGCAAGATCATGTGAGGGCTGGTCTACTTCTGGTTCACCCATATCCTGAGGGTGTAGCACTTTGGAGTTCCACATCAATGTGGGATGGTGTCTTATTACATGGCCCCACCTGTGTGAGCCCTGAGGTTTGATTTCTGTCTCTCTCATTTCATGAGGCCGTCAAAATGAAATTCAAATTTGTTGGTATCAGACAATGCCTCAAGGAAAACAAGTGGCTTTTCCTCTTGCTTACCTGTCCGGATTCCTGTTCCCCCCAAGTTGGGCCTGACAATTCCCTTTGGTACTGCCGACTCTTCAGTGCTTCGAATGTTTTAAAAAATGTTATCCAGCATTTTCAGTTGTTTTCAGTGCGAGGATGGGCCCAAATCATTTAGCCTGCCGTTCATTACTGGAAGCTGGAAGTTCTCTGTCAGTCACTCAGCAAGCATTGGTGAGGTGCCTAGTGTGTGCCCGACACTGTGCTGGGCAGATCAGCAAACCAGACAGACAGAGGGGGCTTTTGTGGTGCTCACCGTCCCTCTAGGGAGACAGACAATAAACAGAGAGTTACTCAACTGGTTAGTTAATTACAGCTGTGATGAGGATTGTGAAGTACGGAAGCTCAGGGGTGATGAGAAGAAGCCCTTGCTCGCTTCGTGGGCTCAGGGAAGTCATCCCCGAGGGATAGGATTTTTAAGCTGAGATCGGAAGAATCGGTGGGATTTATAAGCAGTCGGGGGCTGGATCGAGAGAATCCAGGAAGAGGGAACAGCATATACAGATCGCAGCAGTAGGAAGGAGCATGACATTCTAGGTACTGAAGAACACCCAGTGTGGCCCCCGTACCTGACACGGTGGGCGGAGGATGAGAGGTGAGGCCAGAGGGCAGCTGGGTCAGACGATCAGTCTCTCACAAGCAGGGCTTCAGACTTTGGTCAATATGCCAAGTGCGATAAGAGCCGTGGAGAACGTCAAGGTCAGGCTTGCTTATTACCAACCCTCTGCTGAAGTGTGGGGGATGTGAAAGGGCATCAGTCAGGCCAGCGAGGGGGCTTTGCAGCACAGAGGTGGACGGAGTCAAGAGATGTTTCGGGGATAAGAGAAGAAGGATTTCCACCCAGTTTGACCTCAGAGTTGTCCCAGGATGCCTTCCCGGATCCCGCTGGGTATTCTTCGTTTGCTCTCGGGTCCACGTGACACCTCCTCTCTGCCCTGGGAGCCTGACCTGTGTGGGCCACACTGCGGACCTCCCGGGCCTCTGGCTTCCTGTTGGGTTTGGCCAATGGTAGGTACCAGCCGGAGATCAGAGGGAGGAAGAAGAGAGAGATTGGGGCGTTTTATCTCTGCTCTCTTTCGGCTTCAGCACCCCATCTGCCTGTCCACAAGACTACAGCCACCCTCGGGTAAGCCTGTGCTCTGCCCTCCGTGGGTCCAGCTCTCGTGGGGCTCTGGAAGCATGAACTCCTCGCCTCACCCCTGGAGCCCTAGGCTGGTGACCACTGCTGCTGTGGCTAGTCTCTGGGGACCTTGACATCCCTCCTTGATTCCCTCGACCTGGTTCACACTCCACGAATGGTCCCTTTGTTAACATCCCTCTATTGGAAGCATCCAGGCTGAGTCTGGTTCTCTGCCAAGGACCCTTGAGTGACCATCAATACTCAGGTTTTTTTTGCTTTAAAGAATCTGGAGAAGCAAATCTGTCTGGGAATCCTGGAGAGGGGCCAGTCCCTCGTGGCAGCCAAAGGGGTGGTGTCCGAGCCACATGAAGGCCCTGCCGCCATCTGTGTTCCATAAACAAACACCCGCGTGCGTGCAGCGTGAGCCAGAGCCCAGTGACAACCACGGCTGTGGCAATTTTATAGAGCCCCAGTATCAGAGAGGACAGAGGTAATTAGGAAAATCATAAACATATCTGGTGTCTTCTGTTTGGCCGCTGGGAGCTCCAGAGGCGTTGCTTTCCAATCCGCAGTCGCATTCAGGTTCCAGACACTTCTTAAAAAAAAGCGTCCGAGCGGCGGGGGTCAAAGTGCATCTGATTTCTGGGGTGGATGTGATGGGCCCAGTGCTGAGTGCAGTTCCGGAAGAACCCACATCCCCTCTCCCTGCTCTTTCCCTCCCTCCCCTCTGTCTCCTGCTTCCCCCTCGCCCTGCTCCAGGGTTGAAGCTCCTTCCCTTCACTTTCACTTTGGAGATGTGTGCTGGGAATGTGAGCCTCTACTCAGAGGTTGACAGATGTTGAGAAATGGGCTCCCAGACACCTTGGGTTCATTCCTGCCCCTTCCCCGCCGGCCTCTGTGCTGGGCACTCGGGCACAGAGCCGAGGGGAAGGCGAGGAAAACAAAATGCATCCTCATGGCAGAGGTTGCCTGGGTGGAGGGGTGGGGGCGGGTCAGGGAAGGCCCCCCGGGGAGGCAGTGTTCAGGGGAGACCAAGGTAACAAGAAAGATCCAGGCACTCAGAGGACTTCTCCAGGTAGAGAAACAGAGCAAAGGTCCAGGGGAGGGTCATCGAGCCAGATGAGGGGGAGGGGCAGAAGATGAGGCCGGAGAGCTGGGCAGAGACCAACCCTCTGGTGGCCTTGGAGTGGGGCAGCCCCACGTCCCAGATGACATGAAGCAGCCCTAGCTTACTCCCCTGTCCCAGCATAACTGTTTATAGCATCCCCTTTGACTCACAAAGTACCCCTGCTTATTCAATAAATGACACAGTCACCCTACTTATAGAGTAGGGCAAAGAAATCTAGATTTTTCATATTTTAACGACAATTGGAAAGCATCAGAGGATTTTAAGCACGGGAGGGACAGGGTCCAGGCTTTTTCCTTCATTCACCAAATATTTACTGAGTTACCCTCCTCGGCTCCAGGGCACAGCAATGAGCTACGCTTAGCAGAACTTCTGCCCTCATGGAGCTTACATTCCACTGTTAGAAATGCCGACACGTGTCTAACAAAATTAACTAACTCTCCACTCTCAGTGCCCTTGACAAGTCAAGGTGCCCGTTGGACAGATAGAAAGATGAAGCCAAAATTTCTAAATTTAGTAATTGGAAAATCATAAGCTACTTCCCGTGAAGTCTGCTCCCAAATTTACCCCTGAGGGAGGTCTCCGTGGGGAGCCACTTGCAGTATGGGTTGCCCTTGACTCCCCTCTCACCCACATACCTAGGCTTCCATGGTTGGCGGGCCTAGCTGTGTGCTGGTTGCTCTGACCGGGCCCTCACTCCAGGCTGGTCCTTAGCTCTAGGTAACAGGCTTCCAAATGCTCGCAGAATCCTAGCTTGAGTGATCTAAGGAGAAAGGAGCATATGACACTGGCACATCTCACCCAAAATCCTGCCTCTGTGCCAGGGACCCAGGCATAGGGCCAAGTGCAGTGAGGAGGACAAAACTTGGCCAGACGTGTCTTCAGGCACAGCTGGATCCAGCAGCCTGACTATGTCATCAAGAGTCCTCTCTCGTGCCATTTCCTGGTTTACCATCCTCCGTGCTGCCTTCAGTCTCCTGTTAGAGGTTCCCAGTGACCCAAGGCCTCCAAACAGACACCCAGCATCCCAGAATCGAGCTTCAGTTTCTTTTTCTTTAAATTTTTGGCTGTGTTGGGTCTTCGTTGCAGCACGTGGGCTTTCTCTAGTTGTGGCGAGTGGGGGCTACTCTTTGTTGCGGTGCGCAGGCTCTAGGCGCATGGGCTTCAGTAGTTGCAGCACGCAGGCTCAGTAGTTGCGGCGTGAGGGCTCTAGGGCGCGTGGGCTTCAGTAGCTGTGGGCTCAGTAGTTGTGGCGCACGGGCTTAGTTGCTCTGCGGCATGTGGGATCTTCCCGGACCAGGGATTGAACCCGTGTCCCCTGCATTGGCAGGAGGATTCTTAACCACTGCGCCACCAGGGAAGTTCCAGTTTTTGAATAGTTCCATCAAAAATCCTGGAACTAGATTCTCTTGGACCATAGGCTCCTCACTGAACAGCTACTATCTCCAGGAGGATGGAAGACACTAACTGGCCAATCCTGAGTCATGTTCTTACCCCTGCCATAAACCCTTTGGGAGGCGGAGCCAGCCTCACTCATACTGCAAGGAATGAGAGGGGGGAGAGGGAGGGCCTCCAAGGAAATCCAGGTGTTTGGGCTGGAATGAGAGAAAATGAGGCAGGCAAAACAGCTGGTGTCCACTGTACCGGTGTCCCTGAAAGAAATAGAGCCCGTGGAGAGTGAAGATGACTCAGGGTGACTCCTCACTTCCAAAGAAAAAGCAAGTTCACCACCCTGGTGGAGGCAAGTGGGGGGTTTCTGGCAACAGCTGCTGTGATTCAGGCCCCAGATCCCTTCCTTACTTCTGCCCCACCTCAGGCTACCAGCAACCTCTCCCCACAGGCAACACAGGTCCTCTGGGCTCCAGGCTATCCCTGAGATCTGTGACTCTAGCCCATGGAGGCGGGGCTGCTAGGGACACACGGGGCAATGGACAGCTGTCCCAAGAGAGACTTCAGAGGGGCTCCAGGCAGAAGCCCTCCCGTACTGCTCCCACCCAATACCTACCTGGGGGGGGAGATGAGAGGCTGAGAGGTATAACCCGAGGCCTCTGGGGTCACTGGCTCCTGTCCCCCGTGGGCCCCTGCAATACCTTGATCTTAGCCCTTCTGAGGCCTCCAGCCCTGGGGTGGGAATTCTGCTTCCTGATCCCTAGGACAAGAGCTGGGGGAGGGGGAAGGAGTATGGTGGGGGGATGGGGGTGCTGGCTACGTAGGGGAGGTTAGGAGAGGACTCCTGCCCTTATGGCTTTAGGAAGAACCTCCAGAGGAACAGGTGAGCCCTCACACTCCTTGTCACCTGTACTCACGGATGCTGCTTGACGGTGGGGAAGGAAAGCCTTTCACTGGGTACCAGTGGCCTGCAGATGCTTTTGTAAGTTTCTCAGCTGCTCCAGGGATGGCGCCACACCAGCCTGTCCATGGGAGGAGAGGTAGGAGGCTGCCGAGGTCCACTGGACTTCATCCAGATTCTCTAACTATAAATGGGGAAGCCGGTACCCACCATGAGGCTGCCTCCCTCCCCAGCCTCCGTCCTGCCGAATAGAATGAACGGTGAGGTCAGGGAGGCAGAGGCAGAGGCCGTCAGAAGCAGCACAGCACCCATCTCTTCTGGTAGGGTGAGAGCCCCCAGCTCAGGAAGGGAGGGCGGCACTGTGGCCCAGGCTGGCAAGTGGGGAGCCCTGCCACGGACAAGGAGGAGGGCTTCCTCTCAGTGTCTTCGTGCCACAAGATGTAAAATAATCCCCTCAGCTCAGAAAAACACATTTTATGGCCGTCTGACTCATTTCCCACAAAGCGAGGTTCAACCCCCACCCCCCAGCACGTGTAGAGCTTTTGTTTTGAAAAATAAAAAATATGTTGAAAATTTCAGGATGACTTTTAGACATAAATTGTTCCCTTCCTCACCCTCGTCCCAGACCCCCCTCACCTAATTTCCCAAACGCTGGCCGCCAGAGCCTCAGGAGGACCCAGTCCAAGTGGGTGTGGGATGACTCTGGTCCACACAGCCCCCAGGGCCAGGCCAGCGGATGCCTGCTGGGCATGGAGACGGGCCAAGGAGCCCTCCAGGGAGGTGGGCCTCCCCGGCATCTGCCGCAATGCCCCTGATCCTTCTGGTTTGGGGTCCCGCGTGGGCCCCCACACCCGCTCCAAGCCTTGCAGTCTCTCCAGAGTTCCCGGGACACAGGTAATGCCTGGCTGGTTCCTCCCCACCCTGCTACTCTAGCCTAAGGGTTGCCCCCGAGGTGACCTCAGACACACAGCTGGGCTTCGCCCCAGCCCTCAGGGCCACACTGCTCCTCCCCAGGCCAGCAAAGAGCGGTGCTGAGCCTCACCGCCCCTGGGACCCTGCGAGTGAAGCGTAGGTGTCCTCCGTTCCCCCAGGTACATCAGGGCTTTCGATGAGCCCCCACACACCCTGGGGCTTGGTCTCTTGACTCCCTCTCACTCTGCCGTTCCTTTCATTTCCCAACAGTCCTGAACCGGGGGCAGCGGCATCCCCATTTCTCGGCAGGAAGAGGAGCCAAGGAGAGCATGTGACCCGTGGCAGCTGAGGGAGGCCTGAGGGCAGACAAGGGAGCAGCCTCACGTCTCCCGCTGACTCCCAGACAGCCCAGGAAGAGCACCCCGGTCGCAGCGCAGGGCCCGGTTGGAGGGCCATCCCAGGAGGCCCCTGGTTTCTGGCACGTGGCACACACACACCTAGAGAACACCCAGCCCATAGAGCCGGCCGCCCCTTCCTTCCAGGCAACTGGCACATTCAAGGCCCTCCACACAGCACTCAGGTGGCTGCCCACGCCATCCCTCCATCTTCCCAGAGGACGGCCTCTGGAAGCTTCCTAAGGTCTCCAAGGGAGGGGCAGTAGCCTGTGGCCAGGCAGGGGCACCAACCATCACGACCTTCCATTGAACTGAGAGCCCAAGCTGAGCAGGACCCTGCCTCTCCTGGGCTGGGCATCTCAGCCCACGGGCTCAGGCGCCTCAGATCCAGGGTGAGACGGAGGCCCCACCTCCTGGCTGCAGCAGGCCTCCCTGGGGCCCAAGACAATGGGCCAGTGAGCGCCCAGAGCACAGCCCCCCGAGAGCTGCTCACTTCTCACTCCACTGGAGCCCACAGTCCACAGTGGGATGTGAACTGGGTTCCTGGTTCTCCAGGGCTCTGGACTCCCACCTAGGAGCGGAAAGCGGCTGTGGGAAGCAGCAGGTGGGCTGGAGTATCCTACCGTCAAGGGCTCTGCTGGGAGGACCTTGGGGTTAGCTGGGAGCAGGCATGGGGGGAGTGTGAATTGGGGTCCCCCAGGCTGGCTGGGCCATGGGCATCAGGCGAAGGGCCAGAGGTGACCTGGACTTCCTTAACCATAAGAAAATGACTCAGCTAAATTGAGGAAGATATCTGTTTCAGCACACTACTTTTTCCACTATGGTAAGAGCTTTTTACCCACAGGCTCCAGAGGAGCTGATACCCCAGAGAGGGGCTTGGGGAGTTTCGATTTGAATAGTCAATGCTGATTCTTAATCATTATTTTGAAAAGGCAGCTTTTGGTTTTCCAGCAGGTGGTTGGGTCCTGGGGAGTGAAGCCAGGTGTGTATGTGTGTGCGTGCGTGCACGCGCATGTATGTGTGTGTGTGCGTGCACGCGCATGTGTGTGTGTGCGTGCGTGCACACACGTGTGTGTGTGTGTGCGCGCGCGCACACTTGCGCGCACAAGTACATGTTTGTGCCTGGAGGAGACTGGGGCCCAGGAAGGGGAGGTTTAGTCACGATTGTTTCCCTTTGCCTGGTGGCAGGCCTTGCCCAGGTGTGCAGAAATGACTTGGATTCTCAGCCCTCTGAGCCTGTTGACGTGAACGAGGCTAACTGGCTACACTGATTGAAGGCTCAGTTTGTTCCAACGCAGCAGGCTGGGCACATGTGCACATTACCTCACAACCCACTCCAGTTATTAGCTGAGACTCCTAGAGGGAAAAGCACAGCCAGGTGCAAACCCAGGCAGCCATGGTAGACACTGATCACTGCCCCCACCTGCCCTTTCTCCAACTCCTGGCACCTCCTGACACTGTCTGGGCTCATCTGCCACAGAAACTTGCAGCTCTGGGCCCAGCAAGGGCTGAGGGTTTCTCTGTAGAGGCCCTGCTCAGATGCCAGCCCATTGGTGATCAGAAGCTGGGCCTTGCCCTGGATTCTGAGATGTCAAGTTGGGACATCTCCAGTGCAGCCCTGGCTCCCAGTGTCCAGCCCAGCCCTGAGGCCCAAGAAAGCGGGGTGGCAGATTAGGTCTTCCAAGAGTGGAGGACTCAGCCCTGTTCCTGCGACTTCTAGCCTAAGGAGCGTGATGAGGACAAGTGCTGGTCTATGTGCTTGATGAGGAAGAAGGCAGGTTGATCGGGGGTCCTCCCACTTCTGGTTCAGCCCAGGTGGGCTTCCTGGAGGTGGGCGCCAGCAGGCTCTGGACTGAATGACAGCACTGAGCACAATAAGGGCCCCCAGGACAGTGACTGCCCAGGCTGGAAGACACTCCTCCCCATCCATCCTCCCAATGGACACCCCTGTGTCAGCTCCCACCCCGGCTAGATCCACAGCTGTGAGAGGATCCCTGTTTCTCATTTCCCCTTCCAGGGAAGGCTCTTCCCTGAGGTCCCACTGAGGGGGATGACAGGGCTATTGCTGGCTGGACCTCGATTCTGCTGGGGGCCATCCCACATCTTGCTTCACCTGGACTCCTGCTCCGAGCTGGGGTGGGTCGGGGGTCCACACTACCCAGCGGAGGAGTCTTGCCCTCTACTTGCTCCGGGAACTTCAGGCAACAGAGTTGGGCCTGGCCGGTGTGGCTCTGCGGCCAGGGCTCGGGTTCTGCCTGGGGCCAGGACACGTGTCCTGGCTCTGTGGCCTCTCCACGGTCCAGCCTGCTGGCCAGCCTCCCGGGAGAGGAGCAGGGGCCGCAAAGGCTGGGGGGAGGAGGCAAGGCTACCGGCCCCCTTGGGTGCTGGCAGTTCCAGGACAAAGGGCAAGACGCTCTGGCCAGAGCAAGGAAGCAGGGCAGGGAGCAGCGTGAAGATGAGAGCTGCGCGGAGTGACCAAGGGGCCTGAGCCCCAGCTCTCGGCTCAGCCCCTCCCCTGGGTGCCCCCTTCCGGGCAGCAGAACGTGAGAGCAATAGACAGAGGAGAGCTGAAAATGGGAAGGGGCTGAAAGAGGCCACGGCCAAGGCAGGGAAAGGGAGAGGAACAGAGAAAGAGCATCAGAGGAGCAGCTGGGAGAGGTCCCCTGTCCAGGGGGTCCCACTACTAGTAAAGAGGCTTTCTCCAGGCAGGAGCCCTGGAGGTGGGGCTCCCTGTTTATAGCCCCTGCTCCCGTCCACACAGAGGCCCCCCACCTTCCCCACACCAGGGCTCACACTAGATGGCCATCATCTGTGAGTGTCATCTGTGTGTTATCGTGTGTGTGTGTGTGTGTGTGTGTGTGTGTGTGTGTGTGTGTGTGTGGTGTGTACCATGTTTCTGAAGCCCTCTGCCTCTAAGGCTCTTGACTGCCCAGAGTCTTGGGGTTGGCCAAGAACCAGAACAAGGCCTCTCTCTGAGCCCAGCCCCATGAGGCAGCCGTCCTTGGTGGCCCTGGGGCAACCCTCCAGAGGCCCTCCCAGATGTCCTTCCCACCCTGTGGAGCGGAAGACGCAGCCCCTTCTCCCTGGGCTCCCCCCCTTCAAGTGGTTCTTGGGCTCCCAGGAACCACACAGCCACAGGTAGAGGGGCCTGACTTACCAGAGGCCTCTGACCCACTCACGTGCAGAGTCAGCTCCAGGCCTCTGGCTCCTCTCAAAGACTCCTGGACTGAGCCCCAGAATGTCTGTTGCATGCAAAGATCAGTGTGGCACACACAGACACACAAGCACAAACGTTCACATTCGTTCCCTTGTTGGTGAGCTCCAGCCTGTCAGCCTCACCCATTTGACCATCATCCCCTCACCCAGAACTTCCAGTGGCTCCCAAGAGACCAGGGTACCAAGGTCTCTGCCTGTCACTACCTGGCCTGACCCAACCCTTCCTTCATGCTCACTAATTCCTCCCTCAACCCCCTCACTACAGCCAGGCTGGTTCCCTCACTGGGCCTGGTCTTCATTCACATTTTCTACGCAGAAGTTTAGCAGTGTGTGTACCTGCAGCTAGTGTGTGTTTGTGGCATCTTCCCTGCATGGTCTGAGTCAGGTGTGAGAATGTGCAAATCAGGGAAGAAACCCACTCTGCATTGCTTTGAGCAGGAAAGAAATTGATCAGCTCTTGTGATGGAAGAGCCCGGGACGGTACCTGCTTCAGGCACAGCGGGCCTTCAGCTGTGCAAATCCGTACCCCTCTCGCAGCCCTACTACCCGTCGTGCTCCTCCACCTTCTGGCAGGCTCCCAGCAGGACAGCCTCTAGGTTTACATTCCTCTGCTTTGCCACCTAAGAAAAAGAAAATGGTTTTTCCCAGTATTTCCAGCAGAAGTCTCAGGGCTGACACCCACTGGGCAGGCCCCAGACATGTGACCCACTTCCGGAGGCCTGGGCTGCAGCAGCCCTGCCTGAGCCATGTGGTCTGAGAGAAGGAGAGGGCTGGTTCCCCAGAGGAGCACCAGGGCTGCTCTAGAGGAAGAAAGTAGTTGATGGCAGCTAGGAACACGGTTGGCCCAGATGACTCTGTCCACGAGTGATGACCTGGGGCAGGGTGGGGCATGCACTGTTCCTGCCCTAGGTCTCCCTCCAAGACAGAATGCAGTCTAAAATCCTGGAGCTGGCAAGCCTTGGATTTCTGTGCCATTTCTTGTAGTGCACATGGGGAAACTGAGGCCCAGAGGGTCAGGGTCACACAGCGCAAAGCTGGAACTAGAACAGCAGCCTTTGGACAGCTGATCCTGACTGTCTACACGGGGATGTTCAATGCAGCCCAAGCTGCATGTTGCCCGCCTGGGAGATTCTGATTTACCGGCCTGTGATGTCCATCCCAGACCAACCGGTCAGACCTGGGATGCAGGTCCCAAACGTCAGTGTCCACACGAATCACATCACAGAAGGTCAGCATTGATGGGCTGGAGGCTGTGCTGGGGGCTCTGGGCTCAACAGGTCCTAGCAGTGCTGATGCAGGGGCTGAGACACTCCATCAGCAAACCCTAGTCCAAGAAGAGGCCCTCACCTCAAAGGCCAGGGGCGTGGGGGGGAAATGTGCAGGGAGAGTAAGCGCTGGGGCAGGAAAAGGTAGTAGGCCGATCTGGGGTGGGGGTCAGAGAGGCCCAGGCATCCAGACCACTGGCTTCTGCTCCAGCTTGCAGCTGAAGAGGGCGGGGGGGGGGGTGCCTGGCCCACGAGGTCAGAAGAGGTCAAGGGGTGGAGAGGCCATGAGGGGCCCAGCGGGCTCCAGCAGGCTGAGGACGCTTGGCCAGAAAGGCCTGTTTACTCAGAGGCCCACGAGGTCAAGGCCCAGGCCCAGGGTTAATTATTAACGGCCACCCGGCTCGTGGCTGCCCGGTGTGGTAGAGGCCGGAGACGGGAGCCCAGGCACCACCACCGCCCCCCAGCCCCCTGCTGCCACCCTGTGCAAGGGGGGCCCTGGAGCGTTCCCCACCCCTCAGCCTCAAAAGGCACTGCCTCTGCAGCCTCCGGCAGCTCTGACACCCTCCTCCCCAGCTCAGGCCAGAGTGAAGCCTGTTTTTCTTGCAGGGGACAGATTTGGTGGCAGAATCTGAGGGGGAAGGGCACCCGAGGACTGAGCTGGAGGTTCTCCTGGACCGTCGCTTGTGTTGACCCTGCGCAGGGACAGCTGAGTTCCTAGTATCAGTGTCCCAAATGAGCCAGGGCAGGTGGCTCCCTGTGCCCCGGGGACGCTTCTTCCCTCTCCAGGGAGCAGGTGCTGACAGAGGAGCTATAGCCGAATTAGCAGCTTTTGAGCCACAAATCCCCACTTTGTCCCCACTTAGGCCCTCGCACGGGGCTTGGAGAAGGGAGTGAGCGCAGGGGCAGGGCTGGCTGCCCACCTCTCTGGCTCCAGCCAGGCCTCCCAGAGCCCTGCCCTCTCAGCCTCCTGGCCCCGGGCGGCCTTGCCCTCATCCCACCCAAGAGACAGGTCTCACCAGGGGGACTGGGGTGACAGGGCCGGGTCACCACCCAATGCTTCTCTTGCAAGGTGACAGCAGCACCTGGAGGGAAGCTTGTTGAAGCCCAGGGGCTGACTCAGCAGGTCCGCAGCCCAGGACTCTGCATTTCTCAGGAGCGTCCAGCGGGCCCAAAGCTCCTGGAGCCCCTGAGAGAGGCAATGCTTCAGAGAGGCCCCCGCACGGCAGAGCTCTCCTGGGGCTTTCCACTCACTCTTAGACTGAGACAATCCGCCTCAGAAGTTTTTCATTTTTATGAAAAATGAATGAGCCTTTGGTGGATGAGGCCAGCGGAGGGATAAATGGGCCAGGGAACCAGATATCCTGGCCCAGCCTGGCGGGGCACCCAGGACAGCCAGAGCCTGGGGGTGTTGGAGGCACCCTTCGCTCACACTGTGCCATCCTCCCCTGCAGGCTGTAAAGGGGGCATCCAGGCCCAGAGCCCACAGCCTGTGAGGCTCCCATGCATCCGCGGAGCACTGGGAAGGGTTTTAGGGCAAGTCCTACAGGTCCACTCAGGGGCAAAGCGTTTCTATAGCTGCCTCTGGAAAGCCAGTCCAGGAGGGTGTGCGGCCTTGGGCCCCACGGAGCACTGCACAGCCCAAACCCTTCAGCATCCACTTCGGGATACAATTGTTCCCTTTTCAAGACACCACTTCTGCCCAACCAGGAAATCCTGAACTAAGGCTGCCGTTCCCTCCCTGAGTCAACACTCGCTGAGAAGGAGGGCGGGGGAGAAGGAAAACAGGCCTCGGGACGCGCCTTGAGCCACACCAGCCCCAGGAGTGCAGACCACACACACACACACACACACACACACACACTGACACTCACAAAGATATGCACACGGGTGCACACAGACCCTCCTCATGAGCTCACAGTCACACGTATACACGAAGACGCCATGCACACACACTCGTA
Organism: Aethalodelphis obliquidens; assembly: GCF_003676395.1. Lineage (NCBI taxonomy): Eukaryota > Metazoa > Chordata > Mammalia > Artiodactyla > Delphinidae > Aethalodelphis > Aethalodelphis obliquidens. The sequence goes on along the minus strand of NW_020837987.1, from coordinate 3,804,735 downwards.
GCCCCCGCACCACTTATAGTCTCACACGCACACACAGACACACACACGCACACAGATACACAAACACAGACACAGAAGCACCCGTGCATCCTCACCATTCACCTGCACGCACATGCATACCCTCAGATTCACACGTGTACACACAGACACACGCACACACGGGCCTTCCTGCCCCCAAACCCGTGCACACACACACACACAGACGCAGACCCACACACAGCACTCTGCTCTGCTTGCCCGGCGGCCTCCACACCGTTTGGTGCCCTCCCTTGAAGACGCCAGCCACCCAGTGCCCAGGAGCCCATGCCTGGCAGCCTAGGAAGTTTGAGACCAGGACTGAGTACCTGAACCTCACACGGGGCTCTGTCTTTGGGGCCAGATGCTGTCCTGGATGTCCTGGCACCACTGGCGGAATGCAGACTGGGAGAAGGAGAGGCAGCAGCTGACACCTCTCAGCTGGGACTGGGCTGGGGTTGGAGGTGCCCAAGACCCTGCTGTGGGAGAGGGCACCCATCAGACCAGACGCTCACTTCCTGCAGGTCTGCCTGGCTAGACAGATCCTGGGATGGGGCTGTGTCTGGTGCACAGTGGGCCCTTGTTACAGAGTGGTTGGACAGATGGACAACAGCCTGGTGAGGGTGCAGGAGATCTAGGTCCTCTGGGCTGGCTTCCGGCCCAGGGAGGCCTCTGCTGCCCTGCCACGCGCCTCACTCCGCAGTGCTGAGAGCCTGCCCAAGGCTCCTGTCTCCGGGGTGGCAGGCGGGCAGCCCTGGGACGTGCCCGTACACGGCTCCCTCGCTGCGGCACGCCAAACCAACGCCAGAGCCAGGCCAAGAGCGGAGTCTCAGGGCCTGCCCACCGCCCACGTCTCGCCCAGCCTTCTGCGCCTGCTCCGGCATGAGACCCAGCCCTTGACTCCCCTGTAGGACCCAGACGCCCGTCCACACACCAGCCTCCCAGCACACTTGGGGACAGGTGTCCTGTCCGCAGTTCCCACCCTCAGCAGCACCCAGGGATCTTTGCAAATGTCAATCTGATCATGTTCCTGGCCTGGCTTCCCAAAGCTCTCCAGGCCCTTATATCTGCTGCCCTCCCCACAGTGTCCCGTAAGGTCCTGCGTGGCCAGGCCACCTCTCTGTCCCACGCTTGTCACTCTGCCCCTCCTTCTGGGCTGTCCCCCAAGCAGCTTTCTCCTGTCCGGGACTTTGTGCTGTGGTTCCTTCTGGGTCTTTGCTTGGCTGGCCCTTTTCCTCAGTCGGGTTTGGGATCTACTGCCCCCGCCCCAGGGAAGCCCTCCTGAAGCAGGCCCCAGTCACTGCCCAGTAACATTGTCCTGCTATGCCGTACTCCCAGTTCCTCGTGCTCTTAGAAATGGCCCTGTTCTTGGCCTTACTTGCTTGTCCATTATCTGTCTTCCTGCTGGAATGTCAGTCCCATGAAACAAGGACCTTGTCTGTATCTTTTGAATCCCGAAGGGGGTCTGTCCGGCAGGTAGTCGGTGGGAGGCGCACCAATGTTTGTTGAGTGAATAAATGACCGAGACGGGGCAATACTGAAGCCAAACTCATGAGTCTGAAATAGAAAGGGTCATGTGTCAGGTGTGGGGACAGGTCTACAACAGGCATGTTGGGTCTCCTGGGGGGGCCTCCTGGTTCACTCACACCACATGGGCAGACCCAGCCGAGTGGGTCAGGGCTAGGACTGGGATTGGGGCCCACACCCTAGGCCCCTGATGGGACTAGGCTCTGCCCTGGCTGCTCCCAGCCCTGTACAGAGAGGATCAACTCCCCTGGATTTACTATGGCCCATGCATTCTGACAGCTCTTACCCCTGGAACCTTTGTCTGGAATGTGTCCTCTGCCTGCCCGGACAACACTGCCCTACCCCCAGGGTGGAGCCAAACCCCGTCTCAGCCCCAAAGCCCTCTTCCCACCACACAGAGCCACCCTGAGCTCCTCTGCCAGGCGGCACCCTTAGTCTGGCAGCGGTGAGTGCCCGTTAGAAGTTCCTGGGCACTTCCTAGGCTTCTCTTCACCACCTCGGGCAGCTTGAAGGTTGATGACAGGCCTGGCCAGAGGGCAGAATGATGGCGGTTGGGCAAGAGGAGAGTGGGATAGGTCAGGGGACAAGGGATCAGTCAGGTCTAGAGAAGCCCAGAGATGAGAAGGGGCTTACTCTGAACCCAGGAGACAAGGGCTTCGTTAACCGGTTAGTCAGTTAGTTAGCTCTCTCATTCGTTTGTTCCCTCCATTTGTTGAGCACATACCGTGTTTGAATGGGGGCCCCAAGGGACCACTGACCAGGCCGGGCTCAGAGAGGGCAGAGTTTTGTTCTCACCCTGGACCAAGGATCAGTCAACCACAGCCCCCAGCCTGAATCAGGCTTGCCGCCAGTTTTTACACAGCCTGTGAGCAAATGATTTTTTACATTTTTTAATGGCTAGAAAAAAATCAACAGAAGAATCACATTTCGTTACACATGAAAATGATATGAAATCCGTAAATAAAGTTTTACTGACGCACAGACACACCCTTTCGCGTGTGCCCCGTCTGTGGCTGCTGTTACCCTGCGGTGGCAGCAGAAAAGTTGCCACTGCAACCCTGGGGCCCACAAAGCCCAAAAAATGTGCTGCCTGGCCTTTTGCAAAGAAAGTTCGCTGCTCGCTGCCCTAGACTCTCCACCCACCACCCGGCTGGCTGCGGGCAAATCACCTCTGCTCCCAGCTCTCAGCTTCCCTCTCTGTACCGTGGCACGAAGGCTCTTCCGTCAGAGAACGGCCGTGAGGACTCCAGGGTTTACAGTCTGTCACTGGGTGACACGGCTGCCCCCTGCTCACTCTTCTTTTTATTTTTTCCCTTTAAGAAACTAAGCACTTAGTTAGCTGGCCTGACACCCAAGACCTGCCCTCAAGGGACACATACCCGGGGGGTGTGGAGACCGACCATTTAGCCGGGAGTGGATACAGAGGAGGGTCAGGGAACCTGGCCTGGAGTGCAGAGAAGGCTCCCGGGGGAGTGATGCCCAGGCTAAGTCCTAAAATATAAGTAGACATTTGCTAGGGGAAAAGGAACAGGGAAAAGCGTTCTGGGTGGAAGGAACAGCTTTAGCAAAGGTGCAGAGGCTGAGAGAGGGGCAGGCCGAGACCCGATGGAGGTGGCATGGAGCCAGGTAATGCAGGGCTTTGGTCCATCAGAGGTCACCCCTCATCGCCAGTCCCACCCCACCCCCACCTGGGTTTGGCTCCAGGCTGGCAGCAGTGCCCACCAAAGGCGGATGTCAGGATGTGGCAGGGTGAGGTGGGGCCTTGAGGGCAGGGGAGGGGCATCCTCAGGACCCCACACCTGGGGCCCTGCCCACAGCCGGCGGTGCCAGTGGAAAAGGAGGAGCCAGCTGGTGGTCGGGGCCGAGGGGCTCAGCCCAGCAGGTTGTGGGCTGCCAGGGCTGGGGCCGCCTGGTCCTTCCCCTGGCCAGAGTCCAGGGACCAGGCAGGCTGCCACAAGAGGGGAGCTGGCAACAAAAGCCTATTCTTCACGGTTTAAAAAAGTCTTCCAACACGTCCAACTTTCCTTCACTAGATGCTCCGGGATGTTTCCCCTTCGGAGGCTGTACCTGGCCGATAAAGGCCTGATCCTCGGAGTCTTAATTATGGCCTGGAGGCCTCAGTGTAAACAGTCATTGAGTGTTTGCTCTATGCCTCCTTTCAGTTTTCAGGGGAACACAAGCCAGGTGCCGAGGAGTGGAACCGGGTGACCCTGGGCTCTTGAGTTCCCTATGCTACCTCCCTGTGGAGCCGTCCCCAGGGAGGGAGGTGGCCAGGCCCTGAGTCTGGTGTGTATCCCTGTAGTGTGGTCACCAGCTTTGGGTCCTGGAGCCCCAGCCTCCTGACCACACGGCCTCAGCCTGCTCATCTGTAAGTGACAGTACTGGTCATCAGACAGTGAAGGGGACCCCTGGCCTGTAGCTAGTGCCCAGGAAATGCCGGAGCAGAAGCTCTGGTGGAGTGGCACTGTCCTGACCTTGACCCCTGCCCCAGCCCCTGGGAGGAAGCATTTGAATCCTCCGCTCCATCCCCGGTCAGCTGGATGATCAGGGAAGTGGACGCTAGCCCGGCCTCTCAGCAGCGCTGCCCACGTTCACCCCGACGCCCCACCCCCGGCCCAGGGTGCTCACAGGTGAGCGTGATCTCACACCCTCAGTGGGTCAGGGTGGTCCCAAGGTGGCAACTTGAGGACTGCCCTGGGCACCCTCCCTGTGCAGGACCACGCCCCACCCCTCACCTTAGGCACACCCAAGGACTCCCTGGGGGAGGCAAGCCCACTGCCTCGCCCTGTGCCTCCCGAGGGTGAGCTCAGGGACTTGGCAGGACACAGCTCAGCTTTACGTGGCGGGGAGGCTACGCCCCCAGCATGCAGGATGCGGCTGGGAAGAGACGGTGCCCCCCAAACCTGCTCACCCAGAGAGACCCACACACGCATACACACATGCACACCCCACTGGATCCTCCGCACACACTCACCAAGGCATGCGCACACAAGGACAGCCCCCAGGCCAGGCCTCAGCATCCAGGAGGCTGCAGCTCTGCTCCTGGTGGGGCCACAAGCATGCGTGTGTGAGTACGTGTGCCTGTGTGCGCACCGTGGGCCAGCGTGGTGCCGCCCCTGAGAGCCTGTGTCAAGTACGAGTGTGCCTGGGAGGAAGCAGGAAGAAGGGTAGGGTAAGAAACCCTCTGGGTCCTCTGTCTGAGGCAGGAAGGGGCCACAGTGACTGTGCAAGGTCACGCCAGCGGGGTCCAGCCACCTTGGCCTCAAGCCGTGCTCACAGCAGAAGCCCCGAGGAGCTGGGGCAGCCTTGTCAGGGGCTCCAGCTGCAGTGCTGTGGGAAGGACCACATCTCGGTGGGCCCCGCCACCTCCCGGGGACGCATAGCCACCCTCTCCCTCCTTCTGCTGATGTCCCTTGGTCTGGGGTGACCAGCCTCACACTGGGCCTCCGGCTGAGAGCAGCAAGCCATTTTGAACCGTGATGAGAAGAGGAAGTTCCTTCGGCCCCAAAACAGAAACAGGAAGCTGGGAGGGGGTGTATGGATAGGGAACGGGAAGGGGGACACAGGCACCCAGCAGATGCACCTAGAGAGCCCCAGCCTTCCTGGGTCCGGCGCGGCAGCCGTGTCTGGGTGTCTCTGCCTGACCCCGATGCCGTTGGGTCACCCGCCCAGCTACACCCACCCAAAGGGCACACTCCCTGAGGGGTTCTCAGATGCTGGCTCACTGTCCACCTGGCTGTGTTCAATCACCCAGGCTTATCTGGTCCTGATCCAGAGGTCTCCGTGGGTCTGCTCGAATCTTCCTGTGCGCCCAGACCCTTGGGTCTGGCCACGCCACCTCTCCCTGGCCCCTGCGCGGGGTCATGTGGGACTCTCCACCAGGCTGGCCTGGCTCTCTCCGACCCACCCTGTCTATGTGGCCACCTGACCACTCCCCGGACCAAGCATGCGACCAGCCGTCTCCCTGGCCATGACTGATGACTCCCAGCCCCAGCTCTGTTTTCCCAGCTGCCCTGCGGGACGTGGCAAGCCTCCAGTCACACCCTTACTTGGTAACTGGACTCAGGACTGTCCTGGTCCCCTCAGCGGAGGCGGGAAGACAGGCCTCTGCCCCACACATACCACAGCCTCAGCCCGTGTCCTGGGGCAGGACGTGCTGGTGCCTCAGTCTCCCCTCTGCTGCTTGGGGTGGGAGATGGAATGTCTGAGGACACTGTGCCCTGAGCAGAGGTGCGGCAGCGCACAGAATCACGCGCCAACCTCCAGAACCAGGGAGTTGTCCGGCTCACGCAGGGCCCGGGCCGGGGGGTGGGGGGGAGTGGGGGGGGAACACAGCAGGGCGGCACTCACTCGGGGAGAGCCAGACCTGCTGTCGCTCCCGGCTTTGGAGGCTCCTGCAGAAAGACTCTGGGGCGAGTGGGCGGGGGCCGGAGCCAAGGGGCCAGAAAGGCAGATGTCACCAATTTCAGTTCTGCCCTGGCCGGCCTGAGGCAGCTTGGGACTTCCCAGAGTGGAAGGACAGGCTGGGGGGCCAGGCCACTTGGAGGCAGGGGCTGGGGGCAATGGAAGTTCTGGGGATGCAGGGTGGGCTGGGTGTGCCTCCCTGGGGTCCCCACTCTCTCCCTGAACCACCTGTACCCCATGCTAGTCAGCCCCAGCCCAGGATCCTGGCAACAGAAGAAATTATTGGCCTTCTTGTCTCCTCAAATGAAGGCTGCCCCCGAGGCATCTAGAAAGATTTCCAGGATGGGACAGAAGGGTGCCAAGCGGACGTCTCTTCCCCTGGCAAAGGGTGAGGCAGAGGCCACAAGAACCCCCCAACTGGCTCCATCGTCTCAGCACCTTGCGCTCATCCCCAGAGGGGGAAAGTGGGGAACGGACGGGGTGGGCGGGCGAAGCCCCCCGCCTCAGCCTCAGCGCTCCCCTCGCGACCCAGCCAGGCGGGCGGTCAGCACCAGAGCCAGCAGGGAAATGGGCCCCCCGGCGGGGAGCACATCTGACTGGACCGTGTTCTTGGGAGATCAGTTGTGAAACTTGCTTCAAACCCCCAAACCACAAAAACGGCCGATTTTCCCAGCCCTGTTCTCACGTTTCTCAGATCAGCCTAGGAGTCTTCAGTATTTCCAGCCGAGAGACGCCAGGCCCGCCACCAACCCCCCGGGGGACAAGGAAACGGTGCGCGAGGGACTTGGGTGCTGCGGAAACCCCTCCTGCCTCCCCCAGAGCGCACCATTCCCGCCAATACATCTGGAAGCGTGGGGTCTGGGGAAGGGCAAGGCCTGGGCCTGAGGGAGGAAACTGGAAGTCGGGATAGAGAGACCTAGAAGCTGTTAGGCTGCCTGGGGAGGAGAATTCAAGAGTACCCTTCTCGGGCAGAGGAAGGTAGTGTCTGGCTGGCAGAGGGTCAGATGGGGGGCAACTGGGAAGATGCCCTTCGATTTGAAAGAAGATCCCAGCAGCTGTGCCCTGGGGTCTCTCCCCCACCAGGGGCCCAGCGCACATGGTACTAGTTCTTTCTCGTTCAGGGCTGGTGACAACCGAGAAGCAGGCTCTCACCGGGCAAGGACTGACGTGGGGACCCTCAGAGGTGAGCGGAACCCCAAGGAGGCCTCACTGCTTTTCTCAGCTGGGTGGCGATGATGACAAAAGCCACCTTAGGGACAGAGACGCTGCCTGGAGGTGCTTCGGATGACGAGTTGCCTCAACGCCTCAAGACCCCATTCCCTGCTGCAGGGATGAAAGCCCGTCTCTGCCCCTCACCTCTTCTGGCTTCCTGGGGCCAGATGCCCCACCCGCCCCGGCCCCCCGCCGAAGCCAACTGAGGCCCTCCCCGCTCCATGCCACCGTCTCTGGGCCCTGCCTGCTGCCCTCCTGCCATCTGTCTTCACCACCCACCTCTGCCTGAGGGCCTGCCCTCTCCTCGACCTGCCACCCCTCACCCCCGTCTGCCACCACGACTGCCTGTTTCCAGCTGGAACCTCCTTGAGCCTGGGACAGAAACCCTAATCCGGTTAACTTCAGCGGTGATTCCAAAAGTGAAACGTTGCTGAGAAGAACACCAAGCTTCAGCTTCGTGTGTGCTGCTCCAATCCTCTCCCTGGACTGTCACCTTTCTTTAAAATGCTATGTAAGGGCTTCCCTGGTGGCGCAGTGGTTGAGAGTCCGCCTGCCGATGCAGGGGACACGGGTTCGTGCCCCGGTCCGGGAAGACCCCACATGCTGCGGAGCGGCTGGACCCGTGAGCCATGGCCGCTGAGCCTGCGCGTCCGGAGCCTGTGCTCCGCAACGGGAGAGGCCACGTCAGTGAGAGGCCCGCATACCGCAAAAAGAAAAGAAAAAAAAATGCTATGTAAGAGGTTAGCTGATGCCGTACTCCCGGTGTTAACCCCTCATGCTAGTTCATACTGGCTATGGGACTATGCGTAGGGCCTGAAAGCTACCTGTTGTAAGAACTAATATTTCTCAGCCAGGGCCCAGAGAATCCTGCTGGGGAGGTTGTGACCTGGGTTCGCTGAAGCCAAGGCCAGGGCAACAGAATCCAGGAGGACCCCACAGACAGGGGGTCCCACCTGAGGGGCAGGGTTGGGACCGCCCATAAGCCAGGCCACCCTGGCTGATGAGAAGCACAGGGGACAGTGGGGACATGTGCGTGTCTCGGTCTCTCTGTGTCTCTCTGTGTACGTAGGTTTGCAAGCCCATGTCTGTGAGTCTGGCTGGGTGTCCGTGAATGTGAGTTCCCGTGGTTTGCCCGTGGATGTGTTTGTGTGTTTCTCTGTGTGTGCACCTGCAAATGTCCATGTCTCTGTTCATTCAACAGCTGTCTAGCGTACCAGGTCCCGGGCCAGGTCCTGGACGGGTGGTGGAGGGCTCGGTCCCAGCCTCATCCCAGTCTGGTGAGAGGTGGGCGGTACACAAGGAATCACCCCTGAAACGCGTAGCTCAGTGGCGATGGGAAAGCCACGCCGTGAGGGCAGAGCGTGGGAGGCCAGAGCCCCTGAGACAGGGGACCAATGGGGACCCTCGATGTTCTAAGGAAGTGACATGAAAGTTGAGTGACACATGGGAGTCGGCCAGGTGGGTGAGAGAGGAAAGTGTTCCAGGTGGAGGGAAGAACATGTGCAAAAGCTGGGGCACAGAGGAGGGGTAAGGAGGCCAGGGTGGCAGGAGCAAAGACAGCTGAGGGGCGGTGGAGGGTGAAGGCAGGGGGTGGGGCAGGAGCTGGACATAAAAGCTTGGAGGCCATGGTGACGGCAGTGGGCTGGTCCTGAGAACCGAGGGAGGGCTCGGTTAGGAGAGGGGCCACCCTGTCTGCTAAGAGAAGAATGGGCTGCAGGGCGCCTGGGGCAGGGCCTGAGAAGCCATGTAGTGAGGAGGGTGGAAGGATGAGGTGCAAAGCTTGGCGACGGGGGAAGTGTGCCAAGGTCCAGGAGGCTTCCTGTGTATGTGTGTGTGTGCACGTATGCATGTGTGCACGTGTGGGTGTGCACACGCCTGCCAGGGGCTGGGGCCTGGCCCTCAGTCCTCTCCCTCTCCTCTGCCAACCTAGCACCCATGTCCCCCACCACCTCACCTCGGACATGACAGTGACGGTAAGAAGAGCTCAATGTTGCAACTGCATTTCCTCTCGAACCCAGAGCCACCAGAGATTAGCTGAGAGCCCCGCGTGCGCTAGGCGATAACAGCCCCACTCCCCCGTTTCCTAATCTCTGATTCATTTCCAGCTGATAGAAGGATGAGGGCCCGTGGGGGACTAAGAAATGCCCCAGCGCGTCCTGCCAAGGCTGCGGCCGAGCTGCCTGCAGGGGCTCTGGACCGCAGAGCCTCAGGAAGATCAGGGTCGGGGGTGAGCTTGGAGGGAGAGAGGCAGGGCGAGGGAGGAAGGGGAGAGAGACAGAGAGAGAAGCAGGGAGACAGGGAGATGGAGACAGACGGCGGCAGACGCAGAGGAGCCGGGGTCAGGGTAGGGTGATGAGAAAGAGAGATAAGGAGAGAGAAACACGGAGAGCAAGACAGACAGACTGACAGATGTATAAATATAGGTAGAGAGGGGTTGGGAGTCCCGGGGGCTGCACGGACTTACGAAAGAGAGAGAAAAATAGAAGAGACTAAGAGAGACAGAGAAAGAGAGAAGAGGTGACCCAAGATCAATAGAGATGCGGGTGTGGGCTGACCTGGCCTCCCAGGCACTGCCCATGCAGCCTGAACACAGTGGGTCAGAGCAGGGGGCTGGTCTTGCTGACTTGACTCCAGCTGGGAGCAGGGAGGCAGGGGCAACAGCTCCAGACCCCGTACCGCACACCCCGCCCCCCCACCAGAGCCTCTGGAGGAACACGGGGCTGTAGGCTGCATGGCTGTGGGGCTGATCGAGCCACAGTGCTTGCCAAAACGGGGGCTCAGCCAGGGCAGAAGGGACAGAGGAACGCCCCAGGGGTTACTTGTATCCTGCTGAGGTCTGGTGGGGCTGGAGTGAAGCTGGACAGTCCAGGTGGGGTGGGAGGGACTCAACTTAGAGGCAGGTGGCTGGGACCATGGCCGCCCTCCGGGCTGGGACTGGAGGGAACACATTCTCCCCTCAGCTCCCCTCCCAGGCCCAGCTCTCCTTTGGGGTCAGAGCCTGGGCTCACGCTCTGTGATGCTCAGAGGAGGGAAGGTGGGCTCCAGGAGCTATGCGGGCCCGGCCACCTCCCTCGCTCCCTGGACCCCACTCCAGGCGCCTCCCTAACAAGAGACGGAAGGACACAGACAGCCGCCCGCTTGAGCTGCATCCCTGCTGGGCAGGCTGCACAGGCTTCTGGGCTCAGGTCTTGGGGAGGAAGGGAGCTCCACAGAGCAGCCCAGCCAGGGGCGGGGGGCTTCCCAGAGGGGAAGGGGCAGCAGGCCCCTGGGGAGGCCCTTCGTCAGTTCCTAGGAACCGCGTGAGCCAGGCAGCGCCTGGAGATAATGAAGGGCAAGAAGCGAATCTCCAAGCCCTGGCAGACCTCATTCTGAGGGCAGAGCGGAGCCCTGGGAGATCCCCAGACAGGGGCCCCATGGCCCCAGGGGCATCTTAGTAAGTCCCTTCTTCCCAGAGTCCCCCAGCCCTGACCCACGAAGGACAGCAGCAGGCTGCCTAGATGAGGTCCCCTGGCCCAGGCCTGCTCAGGAAGGCTCACCTCGCCCCCTCCTGGGGCAGGGCAGCCGCCCCTCTGATTTGCCATGCCTGCCCTGATGCCCCGACTGCTGCGACCACAGGAAGCGCTGCCCCAGCTCAGCACTTCCCTTTTCTGAAATCTGCCCCCAGCAGCCTGGTGGCCAGGGAAGGCAGACTTCCCGCTGCCCTCACCCTGGGCTCTTCCCACCGGTCACAAGTGGTTTGTTCCCGAGCTTCCCTGGGCAGAGGTGACCTTCTTGCCTCAACCACAGATCAGTTATTTATCAGAACAGGAAAGATGGCACCAGAGATATGTCCTCACCCCCTCCCAGGAGGGCCTGGCCTGCTCCAACGACCGCACGCCTGCTCCCCACATCACACGGGGCCTGTTCCCCACATCACACGGGAGTGTGTGGCTGGCGCGTGCAGGCTGCAGAGGGGAGGAAGCCAAGTAGAAGTCCTCGTGGGAAGACAGGGCAGGCCCAGATGAAGCTCTGTGTGCGAGCTGGGAACATTCCAGGCATCCGGGGTCCCTTGGGTCTGAGGAGACTCACTCTTCCTCCAGATGCACTCTCAGCCTGGGGCTGGTCCTGGGACTCCTCTGTCCCACTCACTGGGAATACCCTGGGGTCAGGGCCTCAGGCTGCTCCTCTACCCCTCCCTTCCATCACAGACAGGGCTCGGTGCCTGGGGATTCAGAACCCAGTTGTGAGAAAGGGAAGGAGAGGCTATCAGGGTTCCTCAACAGTGGCACTGTTGACACTTTAGGCTGGATAATTGATTCTGTGTCGTTGGGGGCTGTCCTGTGCATGGTAGAATATTAGCAGCATCCCCAGACTCTATCTACTAAATGCCAGTAACATTTCCCCACCAGCGCCACCAGTCACAACAATCAAAACTGTCTCCAGATACTGCCAGATACCTCGTGGGAGGACATAATTGTCCCAGGTTGATAACCAGTGATCTAGGTACCTGAGAAGGCCCTGGCTTCCATGGCTAGAATGTTCCAAGTCTCATTTGGCCTGTTTTACAGTTTTGTTCTAGAAGGTCACAGACTCAAAAGACAGTAATTTGTCAGAGTGTGGGGTTCTTGGGAGCTGCAAGGTGTGTTTGTCTGAGGGGTCTGTGCTATCGGGCCCCCTCTGGGGTTCTGGGCATCACTGTGTCCCAGAACCTGGAGCCAGAAAGGGGAGCCCTGGGACTGGAAAGGGGATGGTGAAGGTGGGGAGTTTCATTCAAAGGAAGGTCAAGGAGATGTACCGGGGAGGGCATGAATTGAGTCACCTAGAGGCACTCAGCATCCTAGACCAGAAAGTTTGGGAAAAGCTACAGAGTCAGGCAGAACACAGGGCCATGATATGCGTCCTGGACTCCCCAAGGTGGTGTGCTAGAACTGACATCCTCGTGTAAAGCCCAGGGCTGAAAGGTTGCCCCAAACAGAGAAGACTTGTAAAGCTGACCCACGAAGTGAAGTTTTCCATCCTACTGGAACAATGGGTTGGGAGAAAGGAGTCACCTTGGAGAAGCCAAAACCCTAGCCAGAGCTATAAATAGGTGTGGAATTCAAATGTACAAAATCCAGGGGTTCTACAGCCTCAAGTCTAGAAATTAACATAAAAACCTATAAAGAACCATGAGAGAAACTTAATTCTACCCACTTTGTATGGACACTTCCACCCAGAGCAATTTCCACAGAAAAAACAATCCCTGGTGAAGATGAGCTCACAATAAAAAGAAATTATGAACGACCTGAAAAAGCAAGCCACTGCATCAGCAGGAGATCTTAGATGCAGATACTAGAACAATTTGAAAAAGACTACATTATAAAATTTTTTAATTATTAAGGAGATAGAAGAGGGAGTGGAAGACATAATACAAATATTATTTAAAAACAAAGAACAGATAGATTTCAAAGGAAATCAAATAGTCATCGCAGTATAAAATAAAATCTCAGTGGGTGGATTATATAGCAAATTAGTTGTGGTGGAAGAGAGGATTGGAAAACTGGAAAACACAGCTGAAGAAATTTCATGAAATGCAGCACAAAGACATAAAAACAAGGAAAAATAAGATACAAAGGCTCTTGGAGGATAAAATGAGATAGTCCAAGAAGGTCCAACATGCATATAATAGGAATTCCAGAAAGCGAAAACAGGAAATATTCAAGACCTAAAGGTTGAGAAATTTCCAGAATTAAAGAATGAGTCCTCACACTGAAGATGCACACTGAGTCCTAAGAAGGGTAAATAAAAAGAAATTCACATCATAGTAAAACTACAGAACATTAAAAACAAAAAGACGATCTTAAACGTACCAGTAAGAAATGAGGAATTACAAAGGAATGATGATTAGACTGACAACGACTTCTCCTCAGCAGCAATGGATACCAGAAGACTAGAGAATCATATATTCCAGGTGTTTAGGGAAATAACTTTCCACCAAGAATCCTATACCCCACTAAACTGGAGTGAAATAAAGAATTGGGACACAAGAAGTGGGTTCGAGGCAGGATCTGAGGTGAGAAGATAGTGTTCATGAGATCAGGAATAGGACTGAGTGTCTTCAAAACTATCGTGGTTGGGGGGCAGAGCGGGGAGGTAGGCCACTCTGGCCTTTTGGAGAATGGCTTCACTTTTGATGGACACTTTAGACAGGAAAGTAGTGAAAGACAAGGTCAGAAACTGTTCCAGAAAAGAACAAAAGGAAGTAGTAAGAGAAGCCCTGCAAGCCAGCTCCGTGTCTGGTTTTGACAAGGTTTTGAGGGTGAGGTCAAAAGTGACACCTTTAGCCCTGGAACCATGCTGGCTTCTGGGCACAGCCACATCTCCACCTGACCTACTCTGTGTTCCACTCAGATGCTACCTCTTTTGCCCTGACCCCTCACCAGATGCAACGTCTCTCCTCCATGAACACCCTATGAACTATCTTAGATTATTTTTATCTGGATTTCTATGTTCTTTTCCTATGAGACACCCACCCCAGGATCAGTATAAACTCACCTGTGCTTCCCACACAAGTCTTCCATGGCTCCCTTTCCCTGGTGGGTGGCCAGGAAACATGCCTTGCTCACTCATCAGAAGCTGTCCATAGTCTCAGCCACACCCCAGATGCCCTTGGCCAGGGCAAGGCTGTAATGGAGCTGGAGCATCAGAATGCCTACGGCTACCCCAGGATCACTCTGAGAAGCTGCCCTCCCAGTGCCTGAGACATGGGGTCAAGGGGTCCTGTGGGTCAACCTGGAGCACAGAGGGCAATGGATCAGCCTTCTACTGCGGTGGAGTCAAGCTCTCATCACTTCCTGTTATTCCTGGCCTGTTCTCTGGGAAGACATGGAGGAAAAGTTCTAGGACTCCACAGATGAATCCTCAGAGGCAGGAATTCTCCACCCACTGTGAGGCCCAGCACAGCTTCCCCGACTGGCAACACAGGGCTAAGGACAGATACCCAGCCCCACTCAGATCCACGGACGAGACAGGTCCTCTGTGTGGGGGGTGTGGCCTGCATCTTGGAGTCACTGTTAACCTGGCTCCTGTCTGTTCCTCAAATACTCCAAACCTGTTCCTGCCACAGGGCATTTGCACTGGCTGTTCCCTCTGCCTGGTACACACTTCCCCCTTAGAGTCATTTTGTTGACTCCTTGTCATTCAAGTCTTGGCTCAAGTATCACCTCCCAGGGAGGTCACCTCTGACCCACTTAGTTAGCTAAACCCCCCCAGCCACTCTCATCTCCCTCATCACTCTGATGCGTGTCCTTCATGGTTTTTCTCAAAAGCTGAAATTACATTTCCTTACTTGTTTACTCTTTGATCATCGTGTCTTCCCAGAACGTCAGCTCTCCAAAGGCAGGGCTGAGCCCGTCTTGCTCACCACCATGTTTCCAGTGCCTGGCACAACACAGAGCACACAGTAGGTAAATGCTTTGGGGTGGGGGGAGTGACTTTGAAAACCCAGAGGGCACTGAGGGTGGACAATGCCAGCCACTGACTCCAAACCGCAGGCCCCCCTGATGACTCCCTACCCAACTGGGCTCACTCGGCCTCACCCTCCCAGCTGCTCCCTGGCCTGGGCCTTGGAGGCTGGACCTCACTGTCCTCACAGTCAGACCCTGGGCCTAAATAGCCCCAACTTCAAGTCATGGCACTGCTGTGAGACCCTGAGCAGATCTCTGGGCCTCAGCTTCCTTATCTGTACCATGGGTCTGCCCGGCAGGGGTCCTGGGAGGATGAAAAGGGATAACGAGCAGATGCCTTCAGCATGGTTTGGTCCCTAATGGGTGCCCTGGCACGGTGGGCCCTTGAGCCAGCTGGAAGGCCAGCAGCGCTCCCCAGAGGCTGGGCACAGGGCTCCCAACAGCCGTTGGTGGGTGACTAAGGCCCTTCCTTCCTGGGAGCTGCCAGCCCCACACCCGGGAAGAATGGCAGACGGGCACCCGCCTGGCACGGGAGACCATTTCCTATTTTCATCCTATCCTGACTATGAACATGACTCCTGCCAGAACAGGCCAGCCGGCCTCCACAAGGGCCAGAGCCTGAGGCTGGGAGACGGTGGCCTACTGCTGACTGGGATGAGGGCCGGAGTCCAACCAGACCCAGGCAGGGGGCTTCCTGAGAGAAGGGGTCCCTCACCCTCAGGGCTCCCCAGTTCTGCATCCTCCCCTAGGCCTTCTACTGGGCAGGGGGCTGCTGGCAGGGAAGCCTAGTGGGCACTGACTGGAGCAGACAGTGGTGACTCTCAGCGGCCAGCTGTGCAACAAGAAACACTGCGCGAGCCGGGGCCCGACACTGGCTCCACCGTTTGCTATCCTGTCGCCACCATACTGGGACCCAGCCAGGGAGGGAGTGGCAGCCTTGACACCACCACCACGCGTGACCTCTGGGAAGCTCCCCACGGGACTAGTGAAGACCCACTCCTCCTAGGGGCCCCCCTCACCCAGGCCCCACTGGCCTTCAGCACCCCACCCCCTCCACCCATCCACAAGCGGCCCAGGAGAGCCTTGGGCACTTTCCAGCAGAAGAATCCGGCTCCAGTGCTGGAATGTCAGGCAGACGCAGTGGGTCAGAGGTGTGAGAGGCCCTGCTCTTCAAGATGGGACCTCTGCTCCGACCAGCTCAGGCTCGGGGAACTGAGACTGGCCTGGCCACCGGGTCTGGGAAAGGCCTCATGCCCTGGAGCGGGTGGTGGGTCTTGGCCCAGGCCAGGGGTGACCCCTAGGGGCCAAGCCCCTTGTTCTGGGCTCGAGATGTCGGGACCCCTCCATTTGAATTCCCGTGTTCCAAGCCAGGAGGGCAGCAGGGTGGGGGCCCAGCCGGACACCCCAGATCTGCTATGAAGGGGTATAGGTAGAGTCAAAGGCCAGGGCCTCTTTGGGCCCACATATACCCCGGGGGGGTGGCAGAAGCAGTCCCAAGGAGGTGACAGCCCCCACCCTGAGGATGCAGGGAGTGTGGGGACATCCTCCAGCCTCAGGCCTCAGCAACCAGTCACCCACCCCTGAGTGCACCCAAAGCCCCCAGCAAGTCCTGGCCCTGCGGGAATTTCCCCTGGAAGCCCTGGCTTCCCCTCTGAATTTCTCCCATCAGGCATTCAGCCGAGGATACCCGGCCTCCCCTGAGCTCTGGCTTCTGCCAAGTGGAGGCTGAGGAACCTCAGAGACGGGGGAAGGGCTTTGTGGCCCCAGGGCTCCTGCAGGGTGACTTGGCTGGCACTGTGCCTGGTAGGGCGGGGCGTGTGGCAGGTGGGGCGGGGTCAATCGTGCTCTGTGTGTGTCTGTGTCATTGTGTGGTGTGTGGTGTCTGTGGGCCGTATCAATGTGCTCCGTGTGTCAGTGTATGCTGTGTGGGTCTGTGTGTGGTGTGGGGTCTGTGTGTGGTGTGTGGGGTCTGTGTATGGTGTGTGGTTCTGTGTGTGGTGTGTGATTGTGTGTGTGGTGTGTGG